>NC_053399.1:78725152-79025152 GCF_905171765.1 Bufo bufo
AAATCCCCTGCTGCAGATTTTCTCCACCTTCAATGCAGCATGGGTAAATACACATGTAGCACAGGATTTTCAGAAAGATTCTGCCATGTCCAGTCATACCCTTAAAGGGGGTTGTACAAGAATTCAAGGGGAGTGGGGATTTGACAAACCCTCCCACTTGGCCGGACCTGCTTCCTGGCGCTAGTTCTCCGCTCCCTCTCCTCCCAGCCCGCGAGGCTCCTCTGCGCTCCCTAGGATCCCAATGATTGGAAGGCTATGCTGTAGCTGATAAAACACTAAGATTTTTTAATTCTTCTGGCAAAAAAGTTGAATTGCACATTTTTCATATGTGGATCTCTCTCTCTCACTTGATTTGCCTGAAATGAATTGCAGAATGTTTGGTTTTGTTAGAAACCTGATTTTTGGGAAAATTTGGGATGAATTCCAAATTGATACAATTGATTTGCTTATCTCTAGTATCTACATTTATACCTACCTCCTTGTGCTTCATAGAACAATTTCTCCCTTAGTTTTTGGTGGTAGCCTCAAACTGTCCAGTCGGTACTTTTTCATAATAAGATTTGGCAAGTTAGGAAAGTTAATTTGAATATTTTTCTCAGAAACTCAGAGGGACATTGCCTGCGCTACAATACTCTGCACACTAGGTGCTCTCTGTAATGAGGAGGAGGACCCTCCAGACAACGCATATATGGTACATTGCCCAGAAACCCAGGGTGGCATATTATGCAGAATAACTGTGGCGCCCCAGTTATGGGTCTTCAACACAGTGAAAGCCAGATATCCCTCAAAGGAAGGAAAACAAAGCAAAGGGGTGTCCCCATTACAGATCCACCATATTAGGTGGCCCGTATGTCAAGATCCAGCTCTGTTACAAGCCTTAAGGATGTGACAGGAGAAGACCTTAGCCAGTTATCCATCCACAATCCCTTCCTTTGAGGGATATCTGGCTTTCACTGTGCTGAAGACCCATAACTGAGGCGTCACAGTTATGGGTCTTCAACACAGTGAAAGCCAGATATCCCTCAAAGGAAGGAAAACAAAGCAAAGGGGTGTCCCCATTACAGATCCACCATATTAGGTGGCCCGTATGTCAAGATCCAGCTCTGTTACAAGCCTTAAGGATGTGACAGGAGAAGACCTTAGCCAGTTATCCATCCACAATCCCTTCCTTTGAGGGATATCTGGCTTTCACTGTGCTGAAGACCCATAACTGGGGCGTTACACTTATGGGTCTTCAACACAGTGAAAGCCAGATATCCCTCAAAGGAAGGAAAACCGAGCAAAGGGGTGTCCCCATTACAGATCCACCATATTAGGTGGCCCGTATGTCAAGATCCAGCTCTGTTACAAGCCTTAAGGATGTGACAGGAGAAGACCTTAGCCAGTTATCCATCCACAATCCCTTCCTTTGAGGGATATCTGGCTTTCACTGTGCTGAAGACCCATAACTGGGGCGTCACAGTTATTTTGCACATTACTGTTTCCCAGGGAGCTTTGCGTTTTGGATCACAGTGTTTTTTGTAACTGGCCTCCCTAAGACCAGCTATGTTTTTTTCAGGGTGGCCTATTAGGGTCTCTCGATCACTCACATATCACAAAAGCCTCAGAGTCATTTGAGGGGATGGATTTTTGTGAAATTGAAAACGAATCCTGTTAGTTTAGAACCGAGTTGCTCATCAAAGACTTGCCACTGACCTGGTGCATACTGGGATTTCGTCCTCCCTGAGTGTGCTCTGGCCGGTAGTACCAGAAGAGACTCATCATCAGCTCACCTATAGGAAAACGGAGGGACATTGTCATCACAATGATTGCAGATTATGCTCTGCAGACAAAATAGGTCATATGTTGGCACTTTTGGGGGCATTAAAAAAAAAAAAAAGTATTGCATTCTACTTATCTTGGGCTAAAAATAATGTTTCCAATTGGTCTTCGTTACACATTTTCAACCGTTTTTCTTATTCTGCCTTCAGTTTTCACTGCTCCTCACTAAAACCCATCAGAGAGCTGCTCTCATGGCTCAAACTGTAACCATTATCTTTACTTTCCCAACTGCTCATAAACACTCATTATCAATCTGATCGCTTAAAGGCTTTGTACACCTTTGGAGGCAATTATTGTTTATGATTGCATTGTACTCATTTTTGGCTGTATTAAAAATATTGAGCCGTTCTGTCACAAAGGGTTTAACCTTTTTCTAACTGTGTGACTGGTATTCTCACTTTCACTTTGTGCAGGTCATCTAATAACCCTTATCTGTAAACTACTAAGAGGTGATAAACACTTATTTGAGACACATTCTTATCAGTAAGATAAGAACTGAGCTATGATGAGTGTTTATAATGTCAGAGACGGAAAAGAGAGTCCATCAGTGACGGAAAAGAGACAGAAAATCCACAGGCTGCTTCTAGAGAATCTCAGCTATGTACAGAAAAAAGGGCTCCATATTTTTAATAAAGACCAACTGAAAAAATAATTTTTAGTTCAAAAGGAGTACAATGCAATAATTAAAAAAACTGCCCCCAAAGGTGAACATTTAAAGAGGACCTGTCACCTTTCCTGACATGTCTGTTTTAGTGACTACTTGCATTCCCTGTGCGATACCAATTCTGGAGCATCTATGTTGTGCCATTCCAGTATTATTCCTGCTAGAAGTTTACAAATAAATTGCTTGCAGTCAAGGTACTGCTGGCTACTACCAGTAGCAGGTTTGGTCTGACTGTCCAATCAGTGCTGCTGGCGTCATACTGTGCAGGGACATCCCCCCCCCAATGGTGACACCCGTCTGTACCTTTATTGCAAGTTGCTGGCAATTCATTCATAACTTGAAGAAGCAGAACTTGGAGAAGCAGAGAGAACAGTCTGCAGAATCAGTGAAAACTGAAAGCAAAACGGATGGAAATTTTGAATAACGACAAATTGGAAAAATTATTTTTAACCCAAGACTAATATAATGCAATAATAAAAATGTCCCAATGGTGTCTACTGCCTTTAAGAACGGGAAATAAGTTCCTTGGTACCAGTTTTGGGCTCCTCCCAGAGAGCCGATATTTTGGCCACATATGGCATGGATTTTTTCCTGGGACCAGATTTAAGAAGGACAGTATCGCGGACTCGGATGATTTCTCCATTCCTCTCCACGGCTTGGTAACTCCTTCGGAGAGCAGGTTCAGGTTCGTTCTGCGGGGGGAAAGAAACAGCATTTGAAACAGTTAAATTATCCGCGCATCTCCTATCTAATGTGTGCGCATCCCTAAAATATCGGTGACATCCAGTGTACTTTTTCTGTAGACGGTGTAAATGTAAGTTCTAGATCTTGTGGAGAATGGACAAAGACACATATGGACAGCCGGAGAAGACAGCACCTACAAAGATTTTTCTCTGGAGGACCCAGGATGCCTGTGCATTTCAAAGATAGGACATCAATTTCAATGTGACCCATGTAATGCCTCACCCCCCCTGTGGTGGTGCTACAGAGAAACTGAACACTTCGTTCCCCTGCAGATTTCAGCGGATCACTGGGTTCCTAAAGTAGGACCCCTGAAATCAGCTATGGTGCTAGAACCCCTGTAAATATATTACGAAATTAATGTAATGTAGGTAATATTCATTCTATTTGACCGTCTACTACTAAAACACTGTGAGTGCATTATGAAGATGGATGACGGACACTTACCACAACATAAACTGCCTTCTCACATGCTGTTCCCAAAGGCATCCAGCCATTGGTCGCTCTTCTTCTACTGATTCTTTGTTGCTTAGGATGACTGTGACCTTTGCTTGTCTTGCTGTCTGCTGCGTGGACACACTCTGGCGCGTTCCGAACTCCCGACTTAGAGCCACTTGGGGGTTTTGAGCTCTGTGGGCATTCCCGTGCAGTTTTCAGCATGGCCATTGTCTGAGGTTCTGAGTTGGGTGTCTGTAGGTAGGGGACAGGCTCAGCAGCAGGTGGGACACTTGGAACTGGGCATCCTGAGAGTGGGTGAGCAGGAGACACGGGGTGACCTGCTGTGGGAATTGTTAAACTCAGCTGGTCGAGTGATTTGTATCCATCTGAGAAGAAGCATATACCTTGTTTAATAGAAAGCGATATCTCTAGTTCTACATATCGGTGTAATGCTAAAGCCTTATCCCCTCTAGAAGGGCTTCTCCAGCATCCAAACCCATTTTGATATACCATCTTAAGGAACTCTGAATTAATTGAGGGGGTCTTATCTTCAGGAACAGGGTGGAGAACAGTTACAAAGAGATACTGTCCCGTGTTACATGAGCAACCGATTTACTTGCATGGCCACGGTGTAATGCTTCATGTATCCTGTGGTGGCGCTGCAGTGAAACCAAACACTGCCACATTTCTCAACAGATTACAGCTAATTGCAAGTCATCCCAGCAGAGGGACACTTTGAGATTAGCCTATTGGCAAAGGACCTTTCTATCAAGTAGGATTTGTTGACAGTGAAGAGCCATCACAATGACGGTTTGACATCTATAAATGTCTGAAAGATGCAGGTACTACTTCTGGCACCTACACCCATCAGTGAGGCAGCCACTACATCCAGGAGGTGGAGGATAAATGGAAAGGTGGCCACCATTCTGCCAATATTAATTTAATATGTATGGTTGATTCACTACAGGAGGGAAAGTTATGCAATGCATTGCTTATTTTACCCAGCACCAAAAATACAGTATTTTCGGACTATAAGATGCACTTTTCCCCCCAAAAGTAAGGAAAAATGGCAGTGAGTCTTATAGTTCGAATGCTAATGTCTGCTTCCATTAAGGCATCCGAGGGGTGCGGGAGTGGTCAGTGAAGCGCTGCGCTGGCTCTACTCACCCTCCCTGGTCTTCTTCCGGGCCCCGTTCTGCACTGTGTCCTGACTGCATACAGCGTGAGGACATAGTGCACGTAGGCGCTCACTATGACCTGACGCTGTGCGACGTGAAGGAGCGGCGAGTCCTGAATCTGCAGAGTGGCAGCATCGCCTGGTGTACTCAAGGTAAGTTTATTTATTTTTTAACATCTGATCTGTGGTCTAATCTGAGGTCTGATGGGGGTCTGATCTTAGGATGATGGGGATCTGAAGCTGATGGGGGTATGATCTGAGGCTGATGGGGGTCTGATCTGTGGTTGATGGGGGTCTGATCTGTGGCTGATGGGGGTCTGATCTGAGGCTGATGGGGGTCTGATCTGAGGCTGATGGGGGTCTGATCTGAGGCTGATGGGGGTCTGATCTGTGGCTGATGGGGGTCTGATCTGTGGCTGATGGGGGTCTGATCTGTGGCTGATGGGGGTCTGATCTGAGGCTGATGGGGGTCTGATCTGAGGCTGATGGGGGTCTGATCTGAGGCTGATGGGGGTCTGATCTGAGGCTGATGGGGGTCTGATCTGTGGCTGATGGGGGTCTGATCTGTGGCTGATGGGGGTCTGATCTGTGGCTGATGGAGGCAGGGACGTCTGCTGGAAGTTGGGGGGGGTCTGATTTGAGGCTGATGGAGCTTGGGGGTATGAGGGTCTGATCTGAGGCTAATGGAGTTTAGGGGTCTGATTTTGGGGTCTGATGAATATTTTATTACATTTGTTTTTATTTTCCTCCTATAAATCCTAGGTGCATCTTCTAGTCCAGTTCATTTTATAGTCCAAAAGACACAGCAAGTAAAATTAACCATGTATTCACATGTATACTATATAAATGAACCAAATGCACCAATGGATACATGGTTTCACCAGTTTTCTGGCGTAAAAATTAAATTACAAACCTCATGTTTGTGACTTTTTAAATGCCAATGTGCCTAAATCGAGAAGCAAGTGACATCTCTACGCTGCCCTTGGCACTTTCCTGAAAATGGGGTGTGATGAGGATGGGGAGGGGAAGGGTCCAGCAGGACTGGCAAATATATCTTTTATGCAGTTTCCTGATGTAAAAAAAGACTGAAATCAACGTCAGCTCCGAGCATGGACTAGGTGCATGGACTGCCGGACAGCTAGGTGCATGGACTGCCGGAGGTTGCACCTAACTTATGACGAGGCCATTGGGTTCCTCCACAATGTCCGTTTTAACAATGTCTGATTCAGCAGTCTAATTAAGGGAGTTCTCCCAGCTACAGATATTTTAAGAAATCTCGTCCACATGCTTGAATAAGACTGCGGTGCGGATTGTAATTCAGCGGCATGATTTGGGGTGGATTTTGCTGCTGCAGATATACATGTGGACTTTCGCTATGTAACAGCACAGATAACACAGTGATAACTCTAAGTACAGATAATGTAGTAGATGTCACCGGCAGTCCCATGTAACACCATAGATCTTGTAGTAGATGCTACTTGACTCTAAACTCCATACACTTAGGCCCCTTGCAGACGAGCGTGAGCGGATTAGGTCCGGATGCGTTGCGGATGTGTTCAATCAAAAATTCGCTATTTCGCAATTCAGTTTTGTCTGCGATCGCGTTCAGTTCTGTTTTTATCGGGCGGGTGCAATGCGATTGAATGCGTTTTGCATGCGCGTGATAAAAAACTGAAGGTTTACAAACAACATATCTTAGCAACTATCCGTGAAAAAACGTATCGCAACCGCACTTGCTTGCGGATGCGATTTTCACGCAGCCCCATTCACTTCTATAGGGCAAGCGTTGCGTGAAAAACACAGAATATAGAACACGCTGCAATTTTCACGCAACGCACAAGTGATGCGTGAAAACCACCGCTCATGTACACAGCCCGATTGAAATGAATGGGTTTGGATTCCGTGCGGGCGCAATGCGTTCGCATCACGCATTGCACCAGCGCGGAATATTCGCTCGTCTGTAAGGGGCCTTACTGAAGAGAGTAAGATACTTTCGGGGAGGGGGCTTTGGGTTGACAGCGGAGTCCTGGATGGGGTATTTTGGTACCCATGTGAGTGATGAATGTGACATCACCGACCTAGGAATAGACCGCAGCGCTCACCAGAGCACCGCTGCCTCTTTAAACAGCTGAGGGGTTTTGATGACCTATCTTAAGGAAAACCCCTTTAAAACATACTCATGTGAATGTTCTTAATAGAAGCAAAACTGAGAAAAGCCAATCCAGGAGACCACTAGAGACGTCTCTCAAGAATGGAGGGTTCGTTGAGCATTTGCCACAGAGCCCAGGGGACTTCATGTTGAGGAGCACCTCTGCCTACATTTGGCATCGCCGTGCGTGACCTCTTTTCGTGGTCAAGAGCCTAAGAACATCCACATAGGTATGTTCAACCAAGGGTTTCCTGGTCATCTAGCACGGTCTGCAGTGCTGAGGGTCAAGACTCCTGCCCGATTCCATTTACAGTGACGCACGTGGCGCTTAAACCTCAGTGACTAGGTCAGTGTGTTCCAGAGAAATACTGGAGGGGGATCTTTCTATGTATCACATCATATGTAATAGATGCAAATAAACTATACACCAGAAATGTCTTAATTGATAAGTGATATAAAAGGTATTAAATCCAGTTTTGGTCAGTGAAAGTTTGCTAATTACACTTGCTTTTCATAGTTAGAGCAGAGCAGGGCCGGTGCCACCCATAAGCAAAGTAGGCCACCCTGCCCGCCGCTCACCCCCTGCAACCTGTGGCATCCCCGTCTCTATGGGGTACGGACTGCTGGCTGCGCTGCGGAAGTATCTCCGACTCCTCACACGCAGCAGGCAGATAGGCATGTATAGTGCGACACGAGAAGAAACAGTGACCTCTACTGGACAACTTCCCTGTCTCCTAGGTGCAGTATGGGCTTTGTTCAGTAGAGGTCACTGTTTCTTCTCGTGTCGCACTATACATGCCTATCTGCCTGCTGCGTGTGAGGAGTCGGAGATACTTCCGCAGCGCAGCCAGCAGTCCGTACCCCATAGAGACGGGGATGCCACAGGTTGCAGGGGGTGAGCGGCGGGCACCATGGCAGGGGAGAGCACCAGAGCACTCATGTCAGGGTTTGTGTTTGGCGCCCTCGCCTTTCAGCATGTGAGCTCTGGCTCAGACACGGTTAAGTAAGGCAGCAGGCTCCTGTGACAGGGGGGAATAGGAGAGGACCCCTACTACTGTTTGTGGGTGTAGTGTGCCTCCACATGTGCCATGGAGACCATGGTCAGTTCTTCTATGTGCAGCTTAGTATGGTGCCCTACAGGGCCGGCCTTAGGTGTTCAGGCGCCCTGTGCGAGCTAACCTTGTGGCGCGCCCCCCCCCCCAAAAAACAAAACAAAACACTGCTTGTTGCTGGCATCATGGCATAGGCTGGCTGACTATCCAACCAAGTAGTTACCAGCCCACACACCCCAAAGGCCGGTGTAATGTTATACTTCCCTACTTCGTGAGATTTCCCTACCCTCGTCACTTACAGTCGCACCGGACATGACGTGAGGAGGTGTGCAGCGCCGCGCAGGCGCACAACGACAGGTTAGGGAAGTTTCACAGCAGAGTGCGCATGCGCCAGGAGCCTCACCAGCGGTTAGGGAAGGGAAAAATTACGTACGGGCCAGTGCTTTTTCCCTACCCTAACCGCTGGTGAGGCTCCCAGCGCATGCGCAGTGTCGGCCGGTGTCCAGCTGAGAACATCCATCCGATCACCGCACCTGTGCACTGGCCCATAATTTTTCCCTACCCTAACCGCCGGCGAGGCTCCCAGCGCATGCGCACTCTGCTGTGAAATTTCCCTAACCCATCGTTGTGCGCAGTGCGCCCCCCCAATATAATAAACATTGGTGGCGCAGTGCGCCCCCCCAATATAATAAACATTGGTGGCGCAGTGCGCCCCCCCAATATAATAAACATTGGTGGCGCAGTGCGCCCCCCCAATATAATAAACATTGGTGGCGCAGTGCGCCCCCCCAACACCCCAGTATAATAAACATTGGTGGCGCAGTGCGCCCCCCCCAATATAATAAACATTGGTGGTGCAGTGCGCCCCCCCTCAATATAATAAACATTGGTGGCGCAGTGGGCAGTGCCAATGAGGGTTAAAAAATAATTAACTCACCTCCTCCAATTGATCGTCTTCTGTTCTTTCTTCATGACCTGTCAAAGGACCTGTGGTGACATCACTGTGCTCATCACATGATCCATCACCATGGTAATGGGTCATGTGATGAGCTCAGTGACGTCACCACAGGTCCTGAAGAAAACAGGAGACCGGCAGCTATGCGATCAACTGGAGGAGGTGAGTTAATTTTTTTTTTTATTATTTTTTAACCCTCACTGGCACTTCCCACTGTGCCACCAATGTTTCTTATACTGGGGTGTTGGGGGGGGGGGGGGGGCCGCACTGTGCCACCGTTTCTTATACAAATACAGGAGGCGGGTGCCGGAATCAAATAGCCGGCACCCGACCTTTGTGACAGGGAGCTGCGATCAGCGGCAGTTAACCCCTCAGGTACCGCACCTGAAGGGTTAACTCAACTGCAGCTGATCGCAGCTCCCTGTCACAGAGGTCGGGTGCAGGCTATTTGATTCCAGCACCCGCCTCCTGTATTTGTATTTCAGGTCAGTTTTCTTCATTGGTGGCGCAGTGGCCACAGCCCCTCCCCTCCTCCTCCTGTCTCTCTTCTTATTGGCAGCGGCGGGGGCAGCAGGCAGGTCAGACAGGGGAGGGGGAGATGGAGGGGGCGCCCCGAGGGAGAACACAAGTGCAGCCTCGCCTGCCGCAGATTACACTGCGAGCTGTCGGCCGCCCAGCGCCCCTGTTACTATGGCGCCCTGTGCGGCCGCACAGCCCGCACACCCCAAAGGCCGGCCCTGGTGCCCTACGCCTGGCTTCACCAGGATTACATTGCCAGCTCAGTCCCTGTACACTGAGGGGGGGGAGGGGGCACATTCCTGTCCCGTGAAAAAGGGGCGGGTCAAAGGGCGTGGTCAAAGGGCGGAATCAAGGGGGTGGCAAAATTAGCTTTTGCCTAGGGTGGCAAACATCCTTTCACCAGCCCTGGAGCAGAGGGTGGTTATTAACGGTACACACTCAGATTGGGTCACTGTCACTAGTGGGGTACCTCAGGGGTCAGTATTGGGCCTTATTCTCTTCAATATACTTATTAATGATCTTGTAGAAGGCTTGCACAGTAAAATATACATTTTTGCAGATGACACTAAACTGTGTAAAGTAATTTACACTGAAGAGGACAGTATACTACTACAGAGGGATCTGGATAGACTGGAGGCTTGGGCAGATAAGTGGCAGATGAGGTTTAACACTGACAAATGTAAGGTTATGCACATGGGAAGGAATAATGCAAGTCACCCGTACATACTAAATGGTAAAACACTCGGTAATACTGACATAGAAAAGGATCTAGGAATTTTAATAAACAGCAAACTAAGCTGTAGAAACCAGTGTCAGGCAGCTGCTGCCAAGGCCAATAAGATAATGGGTTGCATCAGAAGGGGCATAGATGCCGGTGATGAGAACATAGTCCTACCACTTTACAAATCATTAGTCAGACCACACATGGAGTACTGTGTACAGTTCTGGGCTCCTGTGAACAAGGCAGACATAGCAGAGCTGGAGAGGGTTCAGAGGAGGGCAACTAAAGTAATAACTGGAATGGGACAACTACAGGACCCTGAAAGATTATCAACAGGGGAGATCTAATAACTATGTATAGATATATCAGGGGTCAGTACAGAGATCTCTCCCATCATCTATTTATCCCCAGGACTGTGACGAGGGGACATCCTCTGCGTCTGGAGGAAAGAAGGTTTGTACACAAACATAGAAGAGGATTCTTTACGGTAAGAGCAGTGAGACTATGGAGCTCTCTGCCTGAGGAGGTGGTGATGGTGAGTACAATAAAGGAATTCAAGAGGGGCCTGGATGTATTTCTGGAGTGTAATAATATTACAGGCTATAGCTACTAGAGAGGGGTCGTTGGTCCAGGGAGTTATTCTGATTGCCTGATTGGAGTCGGGAAGGAATTTTTTTCCCCTAAAGTGAGGAAAATTGTCTTCTACCTCACAGGGATTTTTTTGCCGTCTTCTGGATCAACTTTCAGGATGACAGGCCGAACTGGATGGACAAATGTCTGTTTTTTTCAGCCTTATAAACTATGTTACTATGTAGTGGTAGATGAGGGACCACTGTGCCAAGTGATCAGTTTGATTTTGAGCCAAACACTAAGGGCTTTATTACGGTGCTCCACTGGTATTCATCCTTTAACCACTATACAGGAATCTGGTCTTCGCTGCAGGGGAGCGACCAGACTGCACCCTCCTGGGGTGGTCCTGGTACCCTTGGAAGCTGACCTGTAAGGAAACAGAGATGCACCAGCGGTCCAGGCATATCACAAAACCATGGAGCACAGGCAGACCAGCAGAACAGGAACCCAAACAGACATACAATCGTAGGACACAGTTCAGACAGAATACCAGGAACCCTGAATATACCGAACAACAGGCAAGGCAGCACTGCCAGACACAAGACCAGGCTTAAGGATCACGGACAAAGCACAGACAGAGAAAAGACAAGGAAACTCAAGGTGCTTCAGAACTGCAATGCTGCACAGCTAGGGTCTGGATACCAACAGAAAACAGGGGTCACAATTATCAATCTCGCCTGGTTTCAGACGTAAAATTAGGCAGGCCTATTTAATTCTTCTATCTTTTTTTTTTGCCAAGTACTTATTAAAAGTCGCACAGCTGTTGATGAATTAGACTCGGGGTATTGGTATTAGTCTGACCTCTGGTGGTTGTTTGTCAGTATGACAGCTTCATATTCGCTTAGACTGGTCTCATTTATTTGCGCCTGAAAAAGATCACATTTGTGTAGAGAAAAGTCGCATGTCTCCCAGAAAGTGTTGCGTTTTAATGCAAAAAAGGCATTGAAAACAGATGAAGAAAAGTACGCCAGCCCTGGAGTGGAGCAGAAATTAAGACTGCTTTTGCGCCAAATTCAGGTGCAAAAAAAGCACCTACATAAATAGGTCGGCAAAAAGTCTGAATTTGACTAAAATATCAAAATAGTCAAACGAGGTGCAAAAGCCTCCAAAACAGGCGCAATTTCAGTAGTAAATAGGACAAAAAAAAAATAAGAGACTGTCTAAAACAGCATTTTTTAGACTGAAACCAGGTGCAAACACAATGTGCCCCAGGATTCTCACCCAGACTGAGACAACCCACGAACTGAACAGGGAAACAGACGAGCAAATGACAGACAGGTGACTAAGGGTCCATTCACACGACTGTAAGGGCTCCGTATTCGTAAATGGCGGGTCCGCAATATACGGGCACTGACCGCGTGCACTCCGTGGTGCGGATTGTGCACTGACTTGAATGGGTCCGTGATCCACAAGATACGGAAACAGATGGGACATGTCCTATCTTTTGCGGTGCGGAGGCACAGAAGGGCTTCTACACCCTTACAGTCATCTGAATGGACCCCGAGTTCAGATTGGGGAATTAACCCCTCAGACTCAGGCAGATACAAATACATACAGGAAAACAGACTGCGGAATTAACCCCACAGGAACCAGACAAAACTAGACAGACATCGTTCACAAACCCAGCCACCGCTGCCAGTACGCACTGACCGCCGGGAATATGCGCTGCTGCGAAGACACACATTCATACGACTCCAGTAGCCAGCCAACACAGTAGCAATGGCGCACCCACAAGTGTCCGCGGCCAGAACACACCACAGGGGAGGATGCTCCACCGACACACGACTAGCCCACTCGGCATACAAGGGACACGGAGAACAGTGGCAGACAAACACAAAATACATGGAAACAGGAGGCAGTTCACACACAGCTGTAGGAGTCCGCAGCCAGCGCGCACGACACCAGCAGCCAGCGCGCACGACACCAGCAGCCAGCGCGCACGACACACGGAAAGGGAACCAACATTCACATTGAAGTGAATGGGGCTGTAAAGACCCCTCTAGAGGATATCCCCCCCGGCTGGGTTCACAATCTGGTGGAAAAACCGCAACAAAACCACATGTACTACACGCGTTTTTTTACCGCAGAAATGCCATTGGCATTGCAAACAGTGAAATCCGCTGTATAACTTAAACTGCGGATTTCAAATCTGCAATGCCGCACCTTTTCCGCTGTGTTTTTTATGCGCAGTGTGTGGATGAAAATTTGGAAACGCTCATCCACTTTGCTGGTACTGTACAACGCTGCAGATTTGCAAAATCGGCAGCTAACCAGTCACGTGTGACCCCAAACAAAACGGTGCTTTGTGATGTTCTACATGACAGAATAGGAATATACCTGTTGTTAAAGGCTTCTTATATGGATAGGTACTAGGTCCAATGTGAGCGCTGCTAACCCTGCCAAGTGGCAGCCGTATCAATCCACAAAGACTATCTGTGTTTGTGCCAGTGTCTTCTCCATAGGCATAGCGAGAACTGCACCAAGGAAGATGCTCACACACTGCACTAGGATGTAAAGAGTTCTGAGACACCAAGAGTTCCTCACAGTGCACTGGCTGTGAAAACACTTCATCTTTTGGATACATGGAGTAATCCGAATATCCATTACATGGTAATCCACTTTGGCCATAAGGAATATAGCTTCCATCCAGATTCGCTAGGTTGGAGGAGTCACAGACACAGATACATTCCGTGTGGCTTCCTGGAACTGGCAGATGATGAAGCTGTTGTACTGGAAATGAAGGCTGTTGGAAGTCTTGCTTGGGAGTGGGAGACTTTTCACCTGGTCTTCCATACTCTGGCTTCATAGAAGCCTGCCCTCCCATTAACAAAGGCAGTCTGTGGTACAAAGGTTGTGAGCCGTTGTGTCTCTTGGAAGACTGCTCCACATGAACACCCTCCACTTTACCCAAAGACTTTGCTGGCTCTTGACGGTCTGGCTGTAGAAATCCAACGTCAGCCCCTTCATGCCAACCATGATAGTCCTTGGTTTTCTGATGAAGGAAGTCTTTTTTAGTTTTTATACAGTGCTTTTTGTGAGATTTTGTTACCTTCAGTTTGGATTTTGAGAAAGAGGTGACAGAACGTCCACTGTCACCATTTGACTTGCTCCTCTGTTTCAAAGCATGAACTTTTTCGTTGGTGATCTTCAGAAACGCCACGGCATTTAAACTTGCCAACCTCTTTGGAGCAGGAGGATAAGACACTTCACTAGCTTCTCTCTTGATGAGGTCATCAAACACGTGATCTGAAGTTGACCTATGTTGGGCTATACATCTCGGCTTGCTTTTTTTGCTGGCCGAGTGGTTATCCAGCTTTTTTAAGGAAGTCCAGTCCACAATTGATTTGCGGTTTTCAGCAGCTCTGCTTAAATCTTTATTAAGTTTTCTAGACGAATAACCATCATCCCTCTCAAAGAGTAAGTTGTTGACTGCTTCAGCGTTGAGAGAAGCTAGCCTTCGCTTCCGGGGTTCTGGCAATTCCTTTATAGGGTTGTCTCCAGTAGAAGCCCCTGGGAAAAGTTGTCCTTTTGAACTCGTTCTTCTAGGTTCTGAGGGAAGCCCGGTATGAACTTTCAGAGTTCCAAATTCATCTACCCAACAAGAGATATTAGACGATGACCTGCCCTGACCTTCAATAATGCGGGACCCTGTTACATCTTCCAGCCGAGTGAGAACAACGGTACACGTCTTCTCACTCATATTTGGTGAGAGGTGTCCGCGCAATTGGTATGACTTCCTCATGTCCTGGTTTAATGTCCCTCTATTTGGAGCTCGTCCATGACAAGTTAAGTCCTTGAAAAAAATCTGACCTGTGTAGCTTGTTTGGGTGGTATCCATCATAAAGTCTGCTGCATGACACTACGGTCAACAGAAACACAGTTATAGTTACTTGTTCAGCACAGTGGATGATGATCCTCTTCAAGCATGGTCTTCATTTTGAGTACCTGTGGAGATAAGAAAGTGATAATTATGTGGCTGTACCAAAAATAAATTAACTAAAAATGGGACAGAAGTTCACAACAATAGAAAATAGTTATAAATCCTATTTTTACACCTTTCTACAAATTCAAGTGAAAATGAGAAATGAGCTGAGTAAGCACTAAGCCCTAAAAACTCCAGTAGGGGCTTACAACCTTTAATCCAGTACCCAGTAATCGACATCACCCAGAAAGTGCTGCTCTTTCTAAACGTCATACTTTCACCCTTTTCAATGCCTCAATGTCGACGATAAAATTAGTCTTTTTCAGTTTATGTCTTGGCTTTAATGTGGTACCAAGACAGAACCGGTATCTTCACTTTTTACATTTTATGTAACAGCAAACCGGACAACAGTGGAGAAAAATTCTCTTCGTTTTTCATTTTGTAATTTAAAGGGGTTCTCCGAGAATTAAGAAAATGAAAAATACTCAAATATTACTTCATTATAAATATACTCTCAAATACCTTACATTAAATATAATGGCTCGTTTTGTCTGGGGAGCAATCATTAGGAAAAACAAAATGGCCGCTGTCCTAGTAGTACACACAAAACCTGTCCTAATCACACAGGAGGACAAGTTACTTCACAACACTGAGCTAAAGAGCTGCCTCATCCTCCTCTCTGCTTGTCAGGGATTATGATCCTGAAGTTTAATATGGTCATCAGCTGAATATCTGTAGGAATAGAGTTCATGAGCAGATGTGGCTAATGAGCAGCAGCACTTGTATGCAGTCTGTCTTTCTGTACTTCATGTCTCCTCATGAACTCCATTCCTACAGATGCAGCTGAAGATCTTTTCATCTGTATTCAGAATCATAATCCCTGACAAGTAGGAGAGGAGGAAGAAGGAGCTCTTCACCTCAGTGTTGTGAAGTAACTTGTCCTCCTGTGTGATTAGGACAGGCTTTGTGTGCACTAATAGGACGGCGGCCATTTTGTTTCTCCTAATGATTGCTCCCCAGACAAAACGAGCCATTATAACTAATGACAGGTATTTGGGAATGTATTTATAATAAAGTAATATTTACCTATTTTCTTTTTCTTAATTCCCGGAGAACCCCTTTAGCATAATTGACCAGCCAGATATAGGTCACACAATAATCTTCGCACTCTTCCGTCTATAAAAGATACCAAAGATGTGCACTTCGCCCCAACTACATCATTGTTATAATGTCAGAGAACAAAGGTCTCAGATTTTCTCTAGTACGACTCCTGCCTTTAGGTAGCGGGATCTGTCCATTTTTTGGAATGAGTCATCTTCACGGACACAACTGTATTTTTTTGGTAGAAGCACACTGATCCATTCATTTCTATGGGGTCAACCAAATCCGCGTTATTTGCGTAAACGTGTGGCTGTCCCACAACTGATAGAACATGACCTATTCTAGTCTGTACTGTGGGCGACAATAGTCATTTCTATGGAGGCTTTAGCGGAGCAGCGCTGGTACAAGCAGGAGAATCAGTATAGTGTAGTACGAGAGTACGTATTCTAAAGAGCTATAGGCACCTACACATTTCAGGTGCCTATTTTGCTAGGAAAATAAAAAAATATATAATTAAAACACATTAGAAAAAATTCTTTTCAGCGCGTTTAGAACAGGTCCATATAACGTTATTATAAATGTTTAGGTACTTTTTAAATTAACATACATCATGTGAGATGAACACTTTATTGCAACTCCAATTCCAAAAAAGTTAATCATTTCATGAAAATAATTATCTAATTTATCTTATCTAATATCAAAAAGATTCAGAAAATCTGGAGAAATCCATATTCTCAATCGCGATCGGCAACAACAATCTAGAAACGCTGCCATGTTCTCTGGGCCAAAGCTCATTAAACCCCTTCCTAACTTGCGCCGTACGCATGTATGGCGCAAATTGGATCTTTAAAGATGGCACCTGCTCAGGAGCCCAGAGGTCGCCATAGCAGCTAGGCTTCTGCTGTTTTACACTGCAGACACCCAGGGCTAATATCTGCGATTGGCAATAACGATCTAGAAATGCCGCTGTTATCTCTGGGCCAAACCTCGTTTAACCCCTTCCCGACTTGCGCTGAACATGCAAATCATTGCATTCTGGTTTTTATTTATATTTATTCCGATTTTACACGGCATCCCAACCTTTTTGGAATTGGGGTTGCATAGGCATCCAGGTCAAATATTTAGATGTCAAAGAAAATAGACCCTGATGGTGCACATGGATTGAGGACGTTGGTAGAATCTTTTTTTTTTAATTTTTTTATTTCACAGGCATTTTATTTTTTTTAAATAATTTTAAATATTTTTTTACTTTTTTTTTTATTTTTAGATTTTTCTTCATATGGAAGAAGCAGAGATGACATGAGCTACATCCTCTCAGTATTCCTCTGTACTCAGGGTAAGGGCTCATTCAGACGGCCGTATGCTGTCCGCAAAAATACTGAATGCTATCCGTTTTTTTGCGGATCCGCAAAAAAAATGAAACATGTCCTATACTTGTCCGTGAAAATCAGGACATGGCCCCATTGAAGTCTATGGGTCCGCAAAAATACTGAATGCTATCCGTTTTTTTGCAGATCCGTTTTTTTGCGGATCCGCAAAAAAACGGATAGCATTCAGTATTTTTGCGGACAGCATACGGCCGTCTGAATGAGCCCTAAAGATAATAGTGATCTATTGGTTTCTGCCATTGTCACTTGCCAGCCATCTCCTATTACTGAGCAATGCACCAAGATTTTTGAGGATGCTTCCTGTTTACAGGCTGCAGCAGTGATGTGGCATGTGACCACTGCAGCCAGTCACTGGCCTCAGCAGTCTTGTGCCTTATACCACTGAAGTGACATCACCACTGTGGCCTGTAAACAGAACCCGGAGGTGAAGGCCGGAGCTGGAGAGGTGGAAAAAGCTGGGTAAAACTCAATGACCGGAGGAGAAAAGACCACCGGGTTCGGGGACTTTGCTTACACACCTGACCTGGCAAAACATGGGTAAGAATGGAAAGCACTCCATTACTTTCTATGTATTTTAAGGAATTATTTTTAGGAAAGGGTTCAAAGAAGTGGTGCTGTTAGTTTAGTGGGTGGTCTCCACCTGCACTGGTTGAGATGACATTTCATTGACAATGGGTGGTGAAAAACGCCTATTCGACAATTCAATACCGGCACCGAATGAGAGCGAAAGTGGTGGGCTAGAAATAAAACTAGGAGTATAATACAGTCAGTAAAGCATGCCACGAGACGACATTTTTGTCTTCATGGGAGGTTTGCTATGTCGAGCAGGCAGTAGGGGCATAGTGCAGCTGCTAGCTCTGGTCCTGAACTTCGTCAACAGCAATGATTCAGCTTGGAGATTCCTCTCCCCCTCCCCTTGTTGTGACTTCCCTGGAAATCCGCTGTGACTAATCAGAGAACCATGGGCTCTCTGTACTTACCCTGCTGGACTGACATCCCAACATCTGTCTACAGTTTAAAAGAAAAAGTGCTTGTCCTGCCATTGTGTGCCCTGATGTGTATCTCCACAGTACAATACACAGAAAGTCCCATCTATGCACAACACCATGAATGAAACACCTTCATAATGATCAGGGTTATCTGACATTTACACTGTAGCAAGTGTGGACAACAGCGCCACATCAGTCCACAGGCTTTGTGTGGTACTGCTGCTCAGCCATATTTACTTAGTGGAAGCTCAGCTGCAATACCCGACAGAACCCATGGACAGGTGAGTTGCCGTTTTTAGAAGAAAGCAACTATGTTTTTCAAACCCGGATTACATCCTATAAGCCATTAAATGGAACCTGTCACCATGAAAATAAATAGTAATCTGCAGTCAGCATGTTATAGAGCAGGAGGAGCTGAGCAGATTGAGGTATAGTTTTGTGAAAAAAGAAATCAGTAGAACTTGTAGATTATTCATTTAGATTTCTGCTCATTCTTGGCTTTGTAGTCAAGGAGGTGGTCCTATCAGTTTCACAGCCTTCCCTCTATGAGGAGGAGGTCCTATCAGTGACTGACAGCCTTCCCTCTATGAGGAGGAGGTCCTATCAGTGACTGACAGCCTTCCCTCTATGAGGAGGTCCTATCAGTGACTGACAGCCTTCCCTCTATGAGGAGGAGGTCCTATCAGTGACTGACAGCCTTCCTTCTATGAGGAGGAGGTCCTATCAGTTTCACAGCCTTCCCTCTATGAGGAGGAGGTCCTATCAGTGACTGACAGCCTTCCCTCTATGAGGAGGAGGTCCTATCAGTGACTGACAGCCTTCCCTCTATGAGGAGGAGGTCCCATCAGTGACTGACAGCCTTCCCTCTATGAGGAGGAGGTCCTATCAGTGACTGACAGCCTTCCCTCTATGAGGAGGAGGTCCCATCAGTGACTGACAGCCTTCCCTCTATGAGGAGGAGGTCCCATCAGTGACTGACAGCCTTCCCTCTATGAGGAGGAGGTCCCATCAGTGACTGACAGCCTTCCCTCTATGAGGAGGAGGTCCTATCAGTGACTGACAGCCTTCCCTCTATGAGGAGGAGGTCCTATCAGTGACTGACAGCCTTCCCTCTATGAGGAGGTCCTATCAGTGACTGACAGCCTTCCCTCTATGAGGAGGTCCTATCAGTGACTGACAGCCTTCCCTCTATGAGGATGAGGTCCTATCAGTGACTGACAGCCTTCCCTCTATGAGGTCCTATCAGTGACTGACAGCCTTCCCTCTATGAGGTCCTATCAGTGACTGACAGCCTTCCCTCTATGAGGTCCTATCAGTGACTGACAGCCTTTTTATGATCTCTAACAGAAAAATGACTTAAAAGCCAATCAATAAATTATACGTACTCCAAAACGGTGCCATCAAAAGATACAACACATTCTGCAAAAAAAAAGTTAATAAAGCTATATTTACTGAAAAATAAAAATATTACGGCTCTTGAAATGTGATGATAAAAAAAAAAAAGTGCTTGGTCTTTAACATCCAAAACCTGTGCAGTATTAAGCACCTTCCGTGTCAGTGCTAATTTGGGTTCTCACAATATCAAAAATTTGGACTTTGATTCCGATGCCAAGTGCAGTATCACTATTCTCAATGCTATAATTACTTATTGTTAACGTGAGGCACATGTTATTAATTTTGAACCTGCATGTGCCTCACATTAATAGCAAGTAACCCCATCATGTACCGTATGCACACATTAACCCCATGTTACCCAATATGTGAGGAGGTACTTGATGCGGTCGCTAACTATTAATGTGAGGCACGAAGAGGTACTAAAGTAATAACACCATGTGCCTCCAATTAACAAGTGACCACCATCATTTATCTGACATGATGCCACCGGGACTCTTGGTTCCTCCTTACTTCTTTCTTTCCTTCTCTCTCTCTTCACTGAGCCGCTGCCCCTTCCTTCTGGTCCCTCTGTCTTCACCTTCCATTTCTCCTTCGGCCCGCTCCTTTGTGCTCTCACTGGACTAGGATCCAAAAACCAGGGCCAGCAAGAGGAAGAAGCCAGGGGCCAGCTTGATTTCTTGGTCTAAATGTGGGATTTTTGGACTTTTTATGGTTGTAGCTTCCAGAATATACAGTATATATTTGCAGGGATTTTCTCACACTTCCCACCGTTACATACAGTCTAATATCAGGTCAATGATCTGTATATAGTGTATCTCTATTGGTTTTGGTGCTAGTGGGTGTTAGCTGTATTACACAGCCAGTGCCCACCACGTATGGAGAAAGCTCAACTTGTGGGCCCACTCTATACACCCCTCTCACAGTCTGGGTCATTTATAGGTTAACTTCTGTTTTCTAGCACATAAAACATCTAAATTTTTGTCTTGTGCTGGTTCTTTGAAAAATTTGCAACGTCTTAGCTTTTTCTAACATCCTTGGGGCGTGGGCACAGCGCAACTCACATAATGACGTGTGCACCAAAAACTGGCAAATAATGCACAACACATCTACTCTTCAGATACTCTACAACACATCTACTCTTCAGATACTCTACAACACATCTACTCTTCAGATACTCTACAACACATCTACTCTTCAGATACTCTACAACACATCTACTCTTCAGATACTCTACAACACATCTACTCTTCAGATACTCTACAACACATCTACTCTTCAGATACTCTACAACACATCTACTCTTCAGATACTCTACAACACATCTACTCTTCAGATACTCTACAACACATCTACTCTTCAGATACTCTACAACACATCTACTCTTCAGATACTCTACAACACATCTACTCTTCAGATACTCTACAACACATCTACTCTTCAGATACTTGTCCAGAGAAATCTGCACAGTGACAGAGCCCAGCAGAGCATCACGGCCTGGTGATCGGTGGTGATTGAGGAAGACGAGGAAAAAAAAAATATTCCAAAAAAGAGAGTGTCAAAGAGCTATTTGGATGAGAATCCAAAAAATCTTAGAATAACCGCAGGGCGCCAGAGGGAGGAGAGACTATCACCAAGGTATAAAGGGTGGGAGGCTGCCAGTAGTGACTGTATATGGAAAACAAACAAATACATATGTGGATACAGCAAAAAGAAAAGGAAAAAGAGAAGAAAACCAGCTACAAAGAAGGCGCCAAACCACTAATTGTCACTGTGATAAATAATCAAAGTAGTGATTGAGAATAGGAGAAGAGGCATATACATAGATATTTATTTTATGCACTTCTATAGCGCTACTATATTCCGCAGCACTTCACAGACATTAGCATCACACTGTCCCCAATGGGGCTCACAATCTAAGCCTATCTGTATGTCTTTGGAGTGATATAATCATAAAATATGTTATCACCTAAAATAAAAGGAGATGGTCAGGTGAAATAAAATCAAGGCTTTATTTTGTAAAAACCAAAATTGTAAACAATTGACTCACTTCAATAGGGAGGTGGTTTGTGGGATAAGTTTAGGACCCCCCCCCCCCCACCCACCCACCCCATGGATCGCTTGTAGTATCTTGGGAAAAAACGGCAGTCCCGCAGATGGTACTTCTGGCAGTTTCCTTTATTGGTATCACAGGTAGGCTCAACGCGTTTTGGGGGTGTTACCACATACCCCCTTGTTCAGGAGCAATCACAAATTGTACATAAAAATAATAAGATCATTACAATACATGTTGTCTGTGGACTTATATATAGTGAGGGCTTGTTTTCCTGCCTGATTGATGCACGAGGAGGGGAAATATGTCACTTCTGGTATCTGGATTTGCGTTCCACGGTGGATGTGGGTATATAACATTAAAGATATGCTGTACCTAATGTGTAGCGACAACGTCCTCATGGGATTGAATAAATATATGGGCAGGAGAGATTGTATCCTCACCACAAGAACGAGCGAGACTGGAAGGGACGGTACTTCTGGTTTCACTGCTGTGGAATGCAGAAGTGGAAAGCATCGGCACGTAGATCTCCTGTCAGTATCACGGCTGTGCCTCTTTATTGTGGATATATTGATAAGATAAGATGCCTTTATTGTCACTGTACAATACAATGTAATACAATGAAATGTTGTTTGGAGCAATCCTAGATGCCATGGACAGAGGAACAAGAACTGCAGTGCATATATATAGCAAGAGCAAAGTAGGAAGTGCTTCTGAGTATATATACACCCTGATCAGACACCACTGCAGACAAGAGATCATCATGGGGTCGTGAATGCAGCAGTTACTTTCAGTCTGTGGTAGTTTCTATCCTTGGAAGGGGCAATAATCTCTGAGCATTTAGGAGACTGATTGCTTTGGGGTAAAAGCTGTTCTTCAGCCTAGTGGTGCGGGCATGTAGGGCTCTAAGACGCCTACCAGAGGGTAGAAAGTGAACAGGCTGTGGCCGGGGGGAGTTGGATTGCAGGGAGCAGGATAGTACTACCACTAATTTATTAATGTACAGTGGGGGAAATAATTATTTGACCCCTCACTGATTTTGTAAGTTTGTCCAATGACAAAGAAATGAAAAGTCTCAGAACAGTATCATTTCAATGGTAGGTTTATTGTAACAGTGGCAGATAGCACATCAAAAGGAAAATCGAAAAAATAACTTTAAATAAAAGATAGCAACTGATTTGCATTTCATTGAGTGAAATAAGTATTTGAACCCCTACCAACCATTAAGAGTTCTGGCTCCCACAGAGTGGTTAGACACTTCTACTCAATTAGTCACCCTCATTAAGGACACCTGTCTTAACTAGTCACCTGTATAAAAGACACCTGTCCACAGAATCAATCAATCAAGCAGACTCCAAACTCTCCAACATGGGAAAGACCAAAGAGCTGTCCAAGGATGTCAGAGACAAAATTGTAGACCTGCACAAGGCTGGAATGGGCTACAAAACCATTAGCAAGAAGCTGGGAGAGAAGGTGACAACTGTTGGTGCGATTGTTCGAAAATGGAAGGAGCACAAAATGACCATCAATCGACCTCGCTCTGGGGCTCCACGCAAGATCTCACCTCGTGGGGTGTCAATGGTTCTGAGAAAGGTGAAAAAGCATCCTAGAACTACACGGGAGGAGTTAGTTAATGACCTCAAATTAGCAGGGACCACAGTCACCAAGAAAACCATTGGAAACACATTACACCGCAATGGATTAAAATCCTGCAGGGCTCGCAAGGTCCCCCTGCTCAGGAAGGCACATGTGCAGGCCCGTCTGAAGTTTGCCAATGAACACCTGAATGATTCAGAGAGTGACTGGGAGAAGGTGCTGTGGTCTGATGAGACCAAAATAGAGCTCTTTGGCATTAACTCAACTCGCTGTGTTTGGAGGAAGAAAAATGCTGCCTATGACCCCCAAAACACCGTCCCCACCGTCAAGCATGGGGGTGGAAACATTTTGCTTTGGGGGTGTTTTTCTGCTAAGGGCACAGGACAACTTATTCGCATAAACGGGAAAATGGACGGAGCCATGTATCGTGAAATCCTGAGCGACAACCTCCTTCCCTCTGCCAGGAAACTGAAAATGGGTCGTGGATGGGTGTTCCAGCACGACAATGACCCAAAAAATACAGCAAAGGCAACAAAGGAGTGGCTCAAGAAGAAGCACATTAAGGTCATGGAGTGGCCTAGTCAGTCTCCGGACCTTAATCCAATCGAAAACCTATGGAGGGAGCTCAAGCTCAGAGTTGCACAGAGACAGCCTCGAAACCTTAGGGATTTAGAGATGATCTGCAAAGAGGAGTGGACCAACATTCCTCCTAAAATGTGCGCAAACTTGGTCATCAATTACAAGAAACGTTTGACCTCTCTGCTTGCAAACAAGGGTTTTTCCACCAAGTATTAAGTCTTTTTTTGTTAGAGGGTTCAAATACTTATTTCACTCAATGAAATGCAAATCAGTTGCTATCTTTTATTTAAAGTTATTTTTTCGATTTTCCTTTTGATGTGCTATCTGCCACTGTTACAATAAACCTACCATTGAAATGATACTGTTCTGAGACTTTTCATTTCTTTGTCATTGGACAAACTTACAAAATCAGTGAGGGGTCAAATAATTATTTCCCCCACTGTATATAGGATCCCCTATACAATAAAGTATTGGGGTATGTTAGACGTATGAAGATGATCATCAATAAATGCTTAATGAGGAGTAAAATAGGATAATATATGTATCATACATCATAATACACAATACAATAAGATAATGAATATATAAATAGAATTGGGTCAATGTGGAGATAACTGAGTGAAACCAGAAGTACCGTTCCTTCCAGTCTCGCTCGTTCTTTATATAGATATTTATTCAATCCCATGAGGACGTTGTCGCTACACATTAGGTACAGCATAGTCTTTAATGTTATATACCCAAAATAGAATATTTTACATGCGTTCCACCGTGGAACGAAAATCCCGATACTGGAAGTGACGTATTTTCCCTCCTCACGCATGGATCAGACGGGAAAACAAGCCCTCACTATATATAAAGTCCACAGACAATATGTATTGTAATGATTGTATTATTTTTATGTACAATTTGTGATTGCACCTGAAGAAGGGGGTATGTGGTAGAACCCCCGAAACGCATGAGGGCCTACTTGTGATACCAATAAAGGAAATTGCCAGAAGTACCATCTGCCGGACTGCCGTTTTTTCCAAAGATACTACTAGTGATTGGGGGGGGGGGGGGGGGGTGATTTTGTGGGTGTCTTGAGCTTATCCCACAAACCACCTCCCTGGTGAAGCAAATCAATTGTTTACAATTTTGGTTTTTACAAAAAAAAAAGCTTTTATTACCTTGATTTTATTTCACCTGACCATCCCCTTTTATTTTAGGTGACAACATATTTTATGATTATATCTACAGTCAGGTCCATAAATATTGGGACATTGACACAATTCTAACATTTTTGGCTCTATACACCACCACAATTGATTTGAAAATAAATGAACAAGATGTGCTTTACCTGCAGACTGTCAGCTTTAATTTGAGGGTAAATACATCCAAATCAGGTGAACGGTGCAGGAATTACAACAGTTTGCATATGTGCCTCCCACTTGTTAAGGAACCAAAAGTAATGGGACAATTGGCTTCTCAGCTGTTCCATGACCTGGTGTGTGTTATTCCCTCATTATCCCAATTACAATGAGCAGATAAAAGGTCCAGAGTTCATTTCAAGTGTGCTATGCAAAGCTACGGGTGCTTTGCATTTGGAATCTGTTGCGGTCAACTCTCAAGATGAGATCCAAAGAGCTGTCACTATCAGTGAAGCAAGCCATCATTAGGCTGAAAAAACACAACAAACCCATCAGAGAGATAGCAAAAACATTAGGCCTGGCCAAAACAACTGTTTGGAACATTCTTAAAAAGAAGGAACGCACCGGTGAGCTCAGCAACACCGGAAGACCATGGAAAACAACTGTGGTGGATGACCGAAGAATTCTTTCCCTAGTGAAGAAAACACCCTTCACAACAGTTGGCCAGATCAAGAACACTCGGAGGTAGGTGTATGTGTGTCAAAGTCAACAATCAAGAGAAGACTTCACCAGAGTGAATACAGAGGGTTCACCACAAGATGTAAACCATTGGTGAGCCTCAAAAACAGGAAGGCCAGATTGGAGTTTGCCAAACAACATCTAAAAAAGCCTTCACAGTTCTGGAACAACATCCAATGGACAGATGAGACCAAGATCAACTTGTACCAGAGTGATGGGAAGAGAAGAGTATGGAGAAGAAAGGGAACTGCTCATGATCCTAAGCATACCTCTTCATCAGTGAAGCATGGTGGTGGTAGTTTCATGGTGTGGGCATGTATGGCTGCCAATGGAACTGGTTCTCTTGTATTTATTGATGATGTGACTGCTGACAAAAGCAGCAGGATGAATTCTGAAGTGTTTCGGGCAATATTATCTGCTCCTATTCAGCCAAATGCTTCAGAACTCATTAGACAGCGCTTCACAGTGCAGATTGACAATGACCCAAAGCATACTGCAAAAGCAACCAAAGAGTTTTTTAAGGGAAAGAAGTGGAATGTTATGCAATGGCCAAGTCAATCACCGGACCTGAATCCGATTGAGCATGCATTTCACTTGCTGAAGACAAGACTGAAGGGAAAATGCCCCAGGAACAAGCAGGAACTGAAGACAGTTGCAGTAGAGGCCTGGCAGAGCATCACCAGGGATGAAACCCAGCGTCTGGTGATGTCTATGCGTTCCAGACTTCAGGCTGTAATTGACTGCAAAAGATTTGCAACCAAGTAATAAAAAGTTAAAGTTTGTTTTATGATTATTATTCTGTCCCATTACTTTTGGTTCCTTAACAAGTGGGAGGCACATATGCAAACTGCTGTAATTCCTACACCGTTCACCTGATTTGGATGTAAATACCCTCAAATTAAAGCTGACAGTCTGCAGGTAAAGCACATCTTGTTCGTTTCATTTCAAATCCATTGTGGTGGTGTATAGAGCCCAAAATGTTAGAATTGTGTTGATGTCCCAATATTTATGGACCTGACTATGTATATGCCTCTTCCTATTCTCCATCACTACTTTGATTATTTATCGCAGTGACAATTAGTGGTTTGGCGCCTTCTTTGTGGCTATTTTTTTTTTCTCTTTTTCCTTTTCTTTTTGCTGGATCAGTGGGGATGCCAACTTACAGACCCTACAAATCTATACTCTAACGTGGATCGTTCTTTTAGGTGTAACATCAGTCCATGATGATCCACTAGATGTTCACTTCTGTGGCCCTCCAGGAGTTGAGTGCTCTGCAAATATTCTCATGAAAGCAACGGTGACCTCCTGGCCTCTTGTAGGTTCCAGTACAAACAAGATGAGAGCACCAGGGCTGGATGCAAGCTTCTAACATTTTCATAGAAGATAGCAGGTCAATATGTTGTCTAGAGGTTCAGTGAGGAGTCACGTTGAGGGCTGATCCTGACTAGACCCAGTCAGGCAAGTTCCATGACCTAGTGTCCTACTGTCACCAAATGAAGCTTGTAATTACATGGGCTTCTAAAGCCGTCACTAAACACCTACTTGACTCCTCTAGCCAGCCCCAGTCTGCTCGAGCTAACGCTGTATAATTTGGTCACAAGAGGAACGATGGTGACAGGAAAGGGCAGACATTGGGGCCAGTCAGGCTGCAGGAATGAAACTGACCACGCTTTCATCCATTTCCTTTACCATGACCACAGCCACTGAACTATTTAGCGCACATCAAGATGAACACGATAAAACCTCCTACGCTCACAGCTTGACTTTTAAAAGAGAATCTGCCAGCTCTCCCATCATTTCTGCTTCAGTATATACTATATAGTATTGTGCTGTTCCTCTATTATTCCTAATGGAAATGTATGGCTAAATGGACCACTGTGTTAGCATTCCTCTTGTCAGGAGGGTATATCCCTACACATTCTAACACTCAGGATGGGTCATCCAAATCTGATCAGTGGTTGTCCTTCCGACGAATGCTGCGTCTTCTGCATACTCTAGTGGCTGTGCTTGGTACTGCAGCTCAGTATATTTCACTTGAATTGGACTAAGCTGCGTAAAGGCCACATGACCGATGGACATGATGTCACTTGCCGAGGAAGAGGGAGCAGCACCATTACGCCTACCAACAGCTTTTTGGAGGGTGCCAGGAGTCAGACCCCCAATGATCAAAAACTGATCACCTGTAGCTATGAAGTCCCAGAAAACCTTTTTAATAGGAATCTGTTATCTGCCAAAACTGGGGGCAGCATAAAGAAATGACGGACATGCTGATTTCAATGGTCTGTCCCTCATGAGCTAATACAGGGAGGTTACCCAGAACATCCTGTATCATCATTGCAGCCGGTGCAGGAGAAGAGCCATGAGCTCCCGCTGGGGTATAAAACAGCATTTCTGCGGGTGTCTGTACCTTTCCCTCTGCTCCCTTCTCCTCATTTCCCTTCCTCTATAGACTTCTATGAGCAGCAGCTGTAACTTGATCCATCAGTGAAGTTGAGAATACATCTCCTTTCTACGGCTACTTTCACACTAGCGTTCGGAGCGGATCCGTCTGATGTTCGGAGCGGATCCGTCTGCATTATTACTTAGAAAATTTTCTAAGTCAGAAAGTAGCCTGAGCGGATCCGTCCAGACTTTACATTGAAAGTCAATGGGGAACGGATCCGCTTGAAGATTGAGCCATATGGTGTCATCTTCAAGCGGATCCGTCCCCATTGACTTCCATTATAAGTCTGGACGGATCCGCTCGCCTCCGCACGGCCAGACGGACACCCGAACGCTGCAAGCAGCATTCAGGTGTCCGCTCACTGAGCGGAGGCTGAACGCTGGCAGGCGGATGCATTCTCAGTGGATCCGCCTCCACTGAGAATGCATTGGGGCCAGACGGATGCGTTCGGGGCCGCTCGTGAGCCCCTTCAAACGGAGCGCACGAGCGGACACCCGAACGCTAGTGTGAAAGTAGCCTACCTCTGAACGATCAGTGCAGGGAGGAGGAGAAAAGCCACATTATATGGACAAAAGTATTGGGGCACACCCCTTAAACTGTATATTCTGAACAGGATTGTAGGGGCGGCCATCTTGCCTAAGCTGCCGTTAACAGCATTTAGAGATATGCTTTACAGCAACCGTATGGGCCATGAGACTGGAAATGCCTCAATGGGGGAGATTTATCAAGACTGGCATACCTATACTCCAGTCCTCATCTCCCTGTACTGGGGAGAGATGCGCCTAGGGGCACATGCCTCATAATAAATGAGTCCACCTCATTGTCCTTCAACGAGGGTAAATTACTAAAGTCTTTATGCCATTATTTTGGGGAGAAAAGGGTGCAGGGCTTCATAGGAGGGGTAGAACTTAGCACCGCCTGCCGGATTTACTATGACTTACTGTCACGATCAATGTGTTTGGGGGGAAAACTCCACACTGACCACAGGAGGGAAGGGGAACAGTAACCGGGCGTGGAAACTAGGGAAGAAACAGGTCACTTCCTAGACAACCCTAATCCGGGCCCTAACTACCTATCAATATGAATAGACCTTAAAGGTAGGGATATTCATAAGCAGGATACCTAGGCCCTGATTTCCCTATAAGGCCCTGGAATAAATATAGGATCAGAGACAACCCATTCCTCCCCAGATGGACGAATGGAAGTCTCTGTCTCAGGCCCAGATACAACAACAGGGAATATAACAAATACAAACAAACGTGACACTTAACTTTTGTAGAGATGGAAGAACAGGAACACTAGAGAGGATCTCACACCAGCTCAGCCAAACCCAAATGAAGCTATCAACCGCAGAAGGGTGGGGTGAGACTATAAAGGGTAGAAGTGATGACCACTGAGCAACAGCTGAAAAAAGGGAAGTGGTCATTAACCCTATCAACACCGAATCAAGAGAAATCAAGGAGGCTGTTAGATTCCTCCATGCTCAGCCAGTCTCCTTGATTTCCTGACATCAGTCACCTGATCGACCATGACACTTACAGCAGTAACTGGCGGAAGTTATAGCTGAAGTCTATGCCAGTTTCTGGCTCACTGCAGGGCAGGGATGCCCCCTGCCTCTAGGCACAAGGAGATCAGGACTGGCATATGGGTACGCCAGTCTTGATAAATGTCCCTCAATGACTTCTATGGAAGAGTTTTTTAAGTATACTGTGTGACCTGTGCAGAGGTCATTGTGCTGGAAGAGAAGGTCACCCCCTATTGTGAATGGCTGATTCTGTGTTAGACATATAGGTGTTACCTGTCTTTGTAATCCTGCATGTGATGATAATGTGGTGACTTAAAAAAACATGTTTATCATAAAAACTTCATTAAAACAGTGACACATTGCCTTTAAAGGTGATGTACATCTTCAGAGGCAATTTTCGTTTTATGATTGAATTTACTAGTTTTTGGCTAGAAATGATATTTTCAATTGGCCTTTATTAAAAAAATACTGAGCCGTTCTGTCACAAAGGGTTAACGGTTTGTCTAGTTGTGTGAATACTACTGTCACTTTCACTTTGTGCAGGTCATCTAATAAACCTTATCTGTAAACTACTAAGAGGTGATAAACACTTATTTAAGCCACATTCTTATCACTAAGATAAGACCTGAGCTATAATGAGTGTTTATAGTGTCAGGGAGCAGAGATCAGGAGTCTGTCTGCTCCCGGTCTGATGGAAAAGACAGAAAATCCACAGGCTGCTACTACAGCATCTCAGCTCTGTACAGAAAAAAAAGGGCTCCATATTTTTAATAAGGACCAATTGAAAAAAATTATTTGTAGCTCCAAAATAAGTAGATTGCAATAATAATAAAAAAAAAAAAATTGTGCCCAACTTCATTGATTGACCCCAAAGGCCCTCTAGTACTGGTAACTGACCACCCCAGATTCCCTCCAGGCCGCTCACCCAGACCCTTTCTTCAGGGCACAAGAATCCGCCCGATCAGGTTCTACCATGTCCTTTCTGGTCCCACACTGAAACCTCTGTCCCAAATACTAGAAACTCCATTAACTCGTAATTCCTTTGAGTATCTGCAGCTTCAGCACTTTTATACCTCTTTAAGCAAAACCCACACTCTAGCCCGAAAACTCACTGAGTTTGAGCAGATGTGCGTTCCCCCCTCAGCGGTCTTACACCCCATATCTTCTGTGTACAAGCTGCTGATACACCAGCGATCCTCATGCCTTCCTCCATATTGTCAAGCCTGGGAGCGGGATCTGGGAAACCACTATACCCCAGCCCAGTGGAACAGATGCTTCCTTCTATCGCACAAATCAACAATTTCGGCCAAAGCTCAAGAGACGAGCTACAAAATTGTATCTAGATGGTACAGAGTACCAGCGCTACTCCCCAAATGGTTCCCGACAGTATCGGACCGTTGCTGGAGGTGTCTCACGGAGGAGGGCACGATGATCCACGTGTGGTGGAATTGTTGCGGCTTACGGCCTTTCTGGAACTTTGTTCACAAAACAATCAAGGAAGTCACAGGTCACAGGGGACCATTCAAAACTCTCCAGAAGCCCTCTTGCTGTTCGACTGTGTCCTGAATGTCCCGGCATATAAGAAATCCCTCCTAAAATACAGGCAGCGAAGGCGGTGATTCCCAGGCATTGGAAATCCACCTCTCCCCCCTCGCCTGAGGAGTGGTTTGATGAAATCGCCCTGTATCAGAGACTAGAAGACCTCATTAGTATTACACCCGCTGACACCTTACGATATGTGAAGACATGGAGCCCCTGGGAAGACTTTCGCTCCTCAGCCTAATTTCAGGATGCGCAGGTCTAACCTCTTCAAGAGAAACTGCAACCCCTTTCCCTACTCCCCCCTGCCCCCTTGTCTAATGTCTCGTCTGTTTGTCTACTATCATAATCTACATGTCCACTTGGGCATTTCTACCTCATATTGTTCCGTGGTTTATATTGTCTGATGTCGGGTTCTATATACCCATTACAGTTCTATAGACATCATACTTGAAATGTTCATATCACGTGAATTTGCAACTGCTTTATATTGTTATATTGCAAAAACTCAATAAAACCTAAATGAAGAAGAAAAAAAAATTGCCCCCAAAGGTGAGCATAGCCTTTAAGCCTTCTACACATATTATATTGGAGGGCGAGTTGATGCTGGAGCTAGTAAACAGCCTGGACCTGGATCAAGGAGGACAGTTTTACATACAGAAATTCACTGTACGTAAACTTAAGAGTTTTCTGAGATTTTAATACTGGTAACCTGGTCTCTGGATAGGTCATGGGTGGGGGTCCGACACCCAGAACCCCCGCCAATCAGCTCGGCTTCAGCCTTCTCACAGCTCACGTGGTCTAGGAGCGACTCAGCCATATTGAAGTGCAGCGCCGCTGTCTTCTCGAAGAGATGACCGGTGCGGTTCCGACACCCTGGGCCCCCGCCGAGGATAGATCATCAGTATTAAAATGTCGGAAAACCCTCTCAACCTCCAGTTTGAAAATAAAATTTGCAAGCAGACAGCTCTGACCGGTATTTCGTTAACCCTTTGTGTTCTGTTGAGTAGAGAGGACTATCACTCCTATCCCAGGGCTGGCCTATATAAATCAATACTAGTTAGCCTTTCTAATATCGCAGTTTTTCATCCCAGAAACTACGTCGAGCAGCCCACTTACATATAAAATGTCTCCTGATAGCGGACACACTTGAGCAGTACTTCCCCTTTAAGACATAGGCAGCTTAGATTGCTATCTGACAGTTTATGGGAGAACAAGTCAATGATAGACAGACATGGAGATACAATTATGTAGAGAACGTTCCCGGAGATGCTGTCAGCGGTGATGTAGTGGAGCGGATACCCAAGTGATTGCTTGTTGCTTCTCTGAACATTTCCCAGTTCACGACGCCGCCGGATCTTCCCAGAAAAAGGAGCAGATACAAGCGGAGGCTTTCCATAGCAGCCACATACGACATGACTTCACATGGACACCGTTATATACCCCTCCCATGGATGAAGCCCTAAAGCCAGGGACTTGGTGACGTCCTCCACATCTATCACCTGTTATAAGAAAGTAGTATATTCTTTAAGAAGATCCAAACTGTAGCTGAAGAGCGTGTTCTTACTGCTCCAGATGTCCTGTATCTGCACCTGCACTGTCAGCGCATGTGCAGTAGAAGACAGAAGATCCTTGATGGATCTGACTACATCTCTGCCTATGGGCACCGAAAGGGCAACTCCATCAAGGCTAAGGGAAGCCTAAAGGTCATTTAGCAGGTTCTTAGGACATAACATGGGCCTTCAGAGGCCACAAATTTTGTCCTAAAGAACACCTGCAGCTTTTTGGGTACGTATAGCTTAAAATGTAGTCAATAAATGTATTAGTTATTGTTTTTAATTAAAGGGGCTTACAGGGTTAGAAAAACATGGCTGCTTTCTTGTACAGACAAGTCCATTGGTTGTGTACGGTATTGCATTTCAACCCCGGTGACTTCAATGGAGCTGCATGGCGATGCCAAATACAAGCCCCGAAAGAAATCACTCATGTCTTTCTAATCTGGGACACCCTCTTTAGAACTGGCTTAGTTGTCCATGGCAACCAATCAGATTCCACCTTTCATTTTCCAAAGGAGCTGTGCAAAATGAAAGGTGGAATCTGATTGGTTGCTACGGACAACTAAGCCAGTTCTACTTTACACCAGTTTGATGAGGTGTTTTTCATACTTTTGCTTAGTTTTTGTCTTATTTGGGGGCTTATATATTTTATACCATTACTTTATAAGCTGCATATCTATTGCAATACATTTCTTGCCCGTGTATATAAACTGTACAGGCGTAGCTATTTTAAGTTAACCCATTTAGGACACGGCTTATTTCTATTTTGTCATTTTCTTCTTTTTTTTTTTATAAATCTTTCTAACTTTTTTTTTTACAAACATCTTACAAAAAGTTATTCAACATTCAATTTTTAATTACATTACATGCAATTCCACAACCCTCCTCCCTTTTCCCACCGCTTGCGCCTTCTCCGAAGAGAGAATAAAAAAATAAAAAAAATAAAAGTTCTCCTCTCCCCATTTGGTCGTTTTCACTTTTTCCTTCCCGATTCCCATTTTTTTTCTTTTTTCTTTGTTTTTCGCAGGACAAGTTGTATTTTTTTACTGACACTGACATTGGAAAACTGGAAAAAAGTTCTTTGTGCGGTGAAATTTGGGGAAAAAATGCCCATTCCACCAAGGTTTTTGGGTTTTGTTTTTAAGGCATTTACTGTGCACTCACAATAACATTATAACGACCTTATTCTGCAGGTCAGTATGATTATGTCGATACCGGATTTATATCGTTTTTATAGCTTTTTGAGATGCCATAATCGCTATTGACTGTGGCATATGAGGAGTTACATGACTGGGATCAGCGACATCGCCGATCCCAGTCACTGCGGCAGAGTGCTAGTTGTATTCTATAGCTGACACCTGCCATGTATGGAGCCTGCTCCATACACTGTATATTGAACCATGGTGCATGTAAGGGTAAGGTGGGTTGAAAACCCTGGAGTCTCCTTACCTGTGAACGAAAGGTCGTTTCCTCAGTACTTACCCCTCTGTCACCCCCGCCTTGGGAACATATGCTGTCGGGACCTGAGCAGAAGAATCTGCAGCAGGTTTGACCGCAGTGGAGGTGGCATCATTGGCAGCTCAATGCACAGGTGAGTACTAAGGAAACTACCTATTGTCCACAGGTGAGAAAACTCTGAGCGGGAGAGCCCGCAACCAGTTTGATTGCAGTGGAGACTGTCACTGGGAGCGCAACTGCCAGGTAAGTCCTAAGGAAACTATCTTTTGTCCTCAGGTGAGCAAATCTGTCTAACCATAAGAACAATCTGCAGTTCACTAAAATAATGTAAAGTACAAGTATAAAACACACAAAAGAAAAACTAACAAAGTAGACACATCATACAGGAGCAGACTGACTTGGAGAAAGTCAACACCAGTAAGCGTTTGCTGTGCCCGTCCAGTTCCTGAATACGTCACTACAAATGATGGGCCTAGTTCACACAAACTTTTTTTTTTTGCGAGTGTACGGGCTGCTTTTTTGTGTTCCGTATACGGAACCATTCATTTCAATGGTTCCGCAAAAAAAACGGAATGTGTTCCGTATGTATTCCGTTTCCGTATTTCCGTTCCGTTGAAAGATAGAGCTTGTCCTATATTTGGCCGTAAATCACGGGCCGTGCCTCCATTCAAGTCAATGGGTCCGCAAAAAAAAACGGAACACATACGGAAATGCATCCGTATGTCTTCCGTTTCCGTTGTGTTTTTTCTGAACCATCTATTGAAAAGGTTATGGCCAGCCCAATTTTTTCTATGTAATTACTGTATACTGTACATGGCATACGGAAAAAACGGAACGGAAAAACGGAAAGGAAACACAACGGAACAACGGATCCGTGAAAAACGGACCGCAAAAAACAATAAAAGCCATACGGTCGTGTGAACTAGGCCTCAGGTGAAAAAGTAACAATCTAATCTAATAATCTAATCTATCCTAAAAACAAAACAAGATAATAATAAAGGGAATAGGCTGACGGCACCACAGCCGTCCAACTAGATGACAGAGAGGGGTCCCAAGGAGGGGATCTCCCCTAAGACCTCTATATGCCCATAAGGTAGTTATAATCAAACTGATCCTCTGCTGGATCTCAAAACCGGAAAGGAAATCGCAAATGTGAAAGTAGCCTTATCTCCCCCTACAGCAATGATGACCGAAATCTACATTGGTTATGAGCTGGAGTACGTTTCAATCTAGGCCCATGGACTGTTGGTGGATGTCCTTAATGTTTGGTGAGGCATGCGCCTTGTCATAAATGAAATGCACCCTCCAGCGGCGCAGGAGGTATCAAGATCGGAGTAGCACACGCTGGTGTTGATAACCTGCCCCCTGAGTGTCTGCCAAACCAGACAAAGCTCTGTAGTGGCCTAATGATAAGAACAATCTTCCCTATGGGAACTATAAAAAAAAAAAAAAAAAGTGTAAAAGATATATCTGTTAAAATATATATATATTATATATATATATATATATATATATATATATATATATATATATATATATATATATATATAAAATACAATACCACAAATAATGCTGCAGCACAGTCAGATGTGGAGCTCTGGGTGCAAGAAATCCTCAGAGGCTGGCTTGTCCTCCAAGATATATATTCAAAGAATGAAGAGGCAGCACTTCCAGTTGTTAGGTGATAGGGTGACGACCCCAAACTTTATTCCAGCTACGTTTCTGCCTTCTCAATGAGGCCTTTGTCAAGCTTGACAAAGGCCTCATTGAGAAGGCAGAAACGTAGCTGGAATAAAGTTTGGGGTCGTCACCCTATCACCTAACAACTGGAAGTGCTGCCTCTTCATTCTTTGAATATATATAATATATATATATATATATATATATATATATATATACACACACACACAGTACAGACCAAAAGTTTGGACACACCTTCTCATTCAAAGAGTTTTCTTTATTTTCATGACTATGAAGGCATCAAAACTATGAATTAACACATGTGGAATTATATACATAACAAACAAGTGTGAAACAACTGAAAATATGTCATATTCTAGGTTCTTCAAAGTAGCCACCTTTTGCTTTGATTGCTGCTTTGCACACTCTTGGCATTCTCTTGATGAGCTTCAAGAGGTAGTCCCCTGAAATGGTCTTCCAACAGTCTTGAAGGAGTTCCCAGAGATGCTTAGCACTTGTTGGCCCTTTTGCCTTCACTCTGCGGTCCAGCTCACCCCAAACCATCTCGATTGGGTTCAGGTCCGGGGACTGTGGAGGCCAGGTCATCTGGTGCAGCACCCAATCACTCTCCTTCATGGTCAAATAGCCCTTACTTTCAAAGTTTTCCCAATTTTTCGGCTGACTGACTGACCTTCATTTCTTAAAGTAATGATGGCCACTTGTTTTTCTTTACTTAGCTGCTTTTTTCTTGCCATAATACAAATTCTAATAGTCTATTCAGTAGGACTATCAGCTGTGTATCCACCTGACTTCTCCTCAACGCAACTGATGGTCCCAACCCCATTTATAAGGCAATAAATCCCACTTATTAAACCTGACAGGGCACACCTGTGAAGTGAAGACCATTTCAGGGGACTACCTCTTGAAGCTCATCAAGAGAATGCCAAGAGTGTGCAAAGCAGTAATCAAAGCAAAAGGTGGCTACTTTGAAGAACCTAGAATATGACATATTTTCAGTTGTTTCACACTTGTTTGTTATGTATATAATTCCACATGTGTTAATTCATAGTTTTGATGCCTTCATAGTCATGAAAATAAAGAAAACTCTTTGAATGAGAAGGTGTGTCCAAACTTTTGGTCTGTACTATATATATATATAAATTTTAAATCACCCCCCTTTTCCCAAAATGTAAATAAAAATATGCAAACAATAAAAAAAAAAAATACACATCATTGGCATCATCCCGTGCGAAAATGCCCATACTACGAAAACTAATATTTTTTCCATATGGCAAGCGGCAAAATGGAAAAAAAGTCAAAATGGCCAATTCGCCATTTTTTGTCCGCTTCCCCTCTTATAAAAAATTATATAAATAGTACAAATTCTAAAAGTACAGATTGCCCCACAAAAAATAAGCCCTCACACAACTCCGTAAACATAAATACAAAAAGGTTATAGAGGTCAGAATATGGTGATGAAAAGAAGAAAAAAAATTATTGCAAAGTTTTACATTTTTTCCAGTATTAAAATGCACGAAAAACGATACATATGTGGTATCTCCATAATTGTAGTGACCTGGAGAATGAAAATAACAGCTCAGTTTTACCATATAGGGACGCCGTAAAGACAAAGCCCATAAAACTGTTGCAGAATTGTGTTTTTGTTTTTTTTCCAATTTCACCCCTTTTGGAATATTTTTCCAGTTCCCCACTACATCGTAGGCAATATAACTTATGGTGGAATTAGAAAGCGCAACTTGTCCTGCAAAAAATAAAATAAAAAATCAAGCCCTCATACGGCTATATAAATGAAAAAAAAAAAAAAAAAAAGTTATGGCCCCGGAAAGACAGGGAGTGAAAAGTGAAAACGCAAAAACGATAAAAAGTTAAACAGCAGCTCCCACACGTTTTACTCCATACTGCCTATACATCTCCAATGGAGGAGAGACCTTTCTGGGAAGGTTACTTCAGAGAACTCGTCTGACGACCATATCACACACGTCCGGCTTCTCCTCAGACGATATCATTGTTAAATTTCACCCGAAGGACAATTGTTTTCCTTGAAATCGTTGGTTTATTCTACTTCAGACTAATCTCTACCGGCATCTTTACAAACCAAAGTTCAGCACCAGAAGTAAATCTCCTGGAGCTACCTGGCATTGGTCCAGCCATGACCCAGGAATATATAACATGGCATACAGACAGACACGTGAATTAGATATCACATTACACAGGGAGGGACTGCGGCTCAAATCTACCAAGAATTTACAACTGCCATTCACATGGGTTTAGGACAAAGTGAAACCAAAAGTAAATGCTGGATGTACACCTTCCTGAGAGCGGTGAGCAAGGAGACATTATAGGGTGCTCACCATACAGAAAAGACAGACTACAGGGGTATTCCAGCAGTAGGGCTCCCACCCATCTAATAGTTATCTCCTATACTGCGTTTAACAACCAGAAAACCCCTTTAAGGGATAACTGGATACTAATTTAAGGGGTTATTTAAAGCTGTAAACCCCCCCACACACAATGCCTGGTCTCCGATGCCTGTGTCCTTCTGGATCACTCCATGTCCATCGCTGTATCTCACCGTTGTGCAGATCGGGGCGTGCAGCCGCTGACCCGGGTGATGCCACCCATGACGGAAGGGTCACCGTCACAGCCTATTATCGCCTGCACCCGCTGTCGCCAGATGTTGTGATCTGCACGATGGGGAGATACAGTGACGGCCGTGGAGGAATCCAAAAGGACACAGACATTGGGGACCAGGTAAATATGGTCTATTTGAGGGGCATGGGCATTGGGGGGGGGGGGGGGAATGTTACAGCTTATCTGACCAGTGCTAGCATGTGTCACGTCGTTGACCTCACATCTCTTCTTTAAAGGATCATGCAATCACAGGCTGTAATGTAATCCTGGAGGTAACAGATACGTTACTACAGCAAGAACAATGGCCAGGGAAAATCATAGATGGGTGATGGGAGTCCCCACCTTAGACACATACTGGTTCTTGTCCTCATTGGAGCTCACAATCTAAATGCCAGATGAATCTATCGGTATGTTCTTGGAATGTGAGAGGAAACTGGAGGAAACCCACACCGACACAGGGAAAAATGGCATATTCAGAGGAGAGAGGTCTGATAGGTGTGGGTCCTAGAGGTGGCCACCACATCTATCTCCAGAACAAAGGTCCTCTTTCAGGGTAGGCGAGTAGCGACCATCAGTCACTGAATCCAAGCAGATAATCAAAGACGAGGTGACTGTGCATGTGATCCGGAGTTACACGAACAATAACCCACAGCACTGGGTTCCTGGGTTCAAATCCAACCAAGGACAACATCTGCATGGGGTTTGGATGTCCTCCCCATATTTCTATAAACATACTGATAGGGTATAGGGATTTTCTAGGATCACATACTGATGGCCCACACTGGATCGAGGTGTACAAAGGCGAGGTGACTGATAGACGTAAAGTCACGGGACAAGAAGGGGGTCTCACCGCTCGCCAGAGCACTGCCCGAAAGCTGATTGGTGGGGATGCCAAGAGTCAGACCACCACCTATCAGATACTGATGACCTACAACATTTTTTATAAAAAGTGATCAAAAAGTCACACACACCCTAAAATGGTATAACAGAAAAGTACAGATTGTCCCGCTACAAATGAGCCATCACACAGCTACAAAAACACACATAACTACAAAAAAGTTATAGGGGTTAAAATATGGTGATGAAAAGAAAAAAAAAAAGTCAAGGTTTTTATTTTTTCCAGTCTTAAAATGCAAGAAGAACTATACAATTGTACACATAATCGTACGTTCCTGGGGAGTGAAAGTAACTGGTCAGTTTTCCCTCATAGGCAACGCCGTAAAAACAAAACCCATAAAACTGTGGTGGAATGGCATTTTTTTTCCCAATTCCACCCCATTTGGAATCTCTTTCACATAGCCTTCGTATGGCTATGTGAACAGAAAAATAAAAATAAAATATGGCTCTGGAGTGAAAAATGAAAAAACGCCAGGAGTTAAAACAGGTACACTAGTTATAAAAAAAATTATAATACTGCTCCACTTGCACGCACCAGGACACTCGCGCACTCAGTCCTGACAGAATACAGACGGACCTGAAGCTCTCAGCGTGCTGACGTCACCACAGGTCCTTTCAAGATACATCCTCCGAGGAGTGAGTGTCCCCTTCACTGGATGCAGCGGGACCTCCGATACGTCATCACGCTGGGAGCGCGTCCAGTGAGGAGCGAGTGTCACAACATGTTCAAGCGGATGAGGCCTTTTTTTTATTTTTTATTATGTCAGCACTAGTGGGGATGTGGGGGTAAAGCAGGGGCACAACTGGGGGCAATTATATATGTATGGGGGCACAACTATATAATATGTATATAGTGGCACAACTGGGGGCCATTCTAACTACAGGAGACACAAAGAGGTGAATTATTTATACTGGGGGCACTACAGGGGGCATAATATAGATATATAATGAGGGAACTGCAGGGGTTGGGGTTTTAACCTAAAACCGCAATGAAAATCATCAGTTTTTAACAGCCATTTTTATTGACTGTTGTGTGAATGTAGTCTGAATCCTGGATGGTCCGACTCCTAGAGAAATTAGACTGTGGACCTTCCAGGGACGGGGATGGTACATTGCTGTAGAACATACAGGTGTCACATAACCAACTTAAATAAATGATGGTATGAGCATTACTGTGCTGCCGTATTACGGTATACATGCAGTACTAGGGGATATATAATGGCATTATCCATTATTCAGAGCATGCTGGTGTATTTGCTGCTAATGATGGAGGCTCAGAGAGGATATCCGTGGCCCACCAGCCCTCCTAAATCAATGTCTGTTCTGCTATATCAATGTGTACGCAAATGATACAAATCTACCGATTGGGGATTATGCAAAACCAGAAGAGGAGTCTCCGACTGACCCCAAGTGATAATATACTTCTATGTAGTGTCTCTCCTGACTCCTGACGTCCGCACCGCTAAGTCCGGGATTTTACCTTTGGTCATAAAGAAATGTGTAGAAGGTCACAGATCACCGATGATGGGGTCTGTAAAGCGCTGCACAATATAAATCAAAGAAATACAAAATGGCAATGGAAAGGACTAAATATTCTGTCTCCGTGAAGGGTTAAAAGGGTTTTTCCCAAAGATCTTAAAACTGATAGCCTTCCCCCTTTAAAAATCCAGAATTGCGAGGTGACAATAGAGAGGGACTGCGACATGTCCCATGATCTACACTAAGCCGTGTCCACACCAGCAAAACAGAAAGTAAAGGCTGAGAACAGAGGCTTTCTGTTACAATGTGCTCTCTTTCAATGGTCGCCAGAAACGATTGTGACAAATATGTAAGGAGAGAAACCCAGGTGGGGGCAATGCTCAGACTACACTGTACAGCACATACCGCCCCAATGAGAACGAGACGTGGTCAGGCAGAGGTGTGCGCTCTAAGGCCGGAGCCGCTCATCAGGATTTCAGCTGCGGTTTCTCCTCCAAACCAGAAACTCATACAAGCACACGTTTCTTCTTCACACAATAACGGTGACATTTGGCTCAGGAAATCCTTCCGCTACGTGGTTATTAGAGAAACGATACAGCCTGTAGATCAACCGTATTACTGTATAATATCCCCTGTATTACTGTATAGTGCATATATGTGCCCAGTATTACTGTATAGTGCATATATGTGCCCAGTATTACTGTATAATATGCCCAGTATTACTGTATAATATCCCCTGTATTACTGTATAGTGCATATATGTGCCCAGTATTACTGTATAATATGCCCAGTACTACTGTATGGTTCCCATATGTGCCCAGTATCACTGTATAATATAATATACCCTGTATTACTGTATAATATGCCCAGTATTACTGTAGAATATAATATACCCTGTATTAATGTATAATATGCACAGTATCACTGTATAATATAATATACCCTGTATTACTGTATAATATCCCCTGTATCACTGTATAATATACCCTGTATTACTGTATAATATGCCCAGTATCACTGTATACTATAATATACCCTGTATCACTGTATAATATAATATACCCTGTATTACTGTATAACATGCCCAGTATCACTGTATAATATAATATACCCTGTATTACTGTATAATATACCCTGTATTACTGTATAATATGCCCAGTATATCACTGTATACTATAATATACCCTGTATTACTGTATAATATGCCCAGTATCACTGTATAATATACCCTGTATTACTGTATAATATCCCCTGTATCACTGTATAATATACCCTGTATTACTGTATAATATGCCCAGTATCACTGTATACTATAATATACCCTGTATTACTGTATAACATGCCCAGTATCACTGTATAATATAATATACCCTGTATTACTGTATAACATGCCCAGTATCACTGTATAATATAATATACCCTGTATTACTGTATAATATGCCCAGTATCACTGTATAATATAATATACCCTGTATTACTGTATAATATGCCCAGTATATCACTGTATACTATAATATACCCTGTATTACTGTATAATATGCCCAGTATCACTGTATAATATACCCAGTATTACTGAATAATATGCCCAGTATTACTGTATAATATACATTAATACAGGGTATATTATATTATACAGTAATACTGGGCATATTATTCAGTAATACTGGGTATATTATACAGTGATACTGTGCATATTATACAGTAATACAGGGTATATTATATTATACAGTAATACTGGGCATATTATACAGTAATACAGGGTATATTATATTATACAGTAATACTGGGCATATTATACAGTAATACAGGGTATATTATATTATACAGTAATACTGGGCATATTATACAGTAATACAGGGTATATTATAGTATACAGTGATACTGGGCATATTATACAGTAATACAGGGTATATTATAATATGCCCAGTATTACTGTATGGTTCCTATATCTGCCCGTTATTACTGTATAATATGTTCAGAATCAAACTCTTAAGTTGTGGGATGCCTTAACCAACAAGAGTATCTGTGCCAGAAGGTCTCGCCCACTTACCCCGATTTTTAATAACCCAGCATTTCCCGCTAGCAAAGGCAGGGACACATATTTGGGCTTACTAGCATCAGAAGACCCCCGTTTCCATCACCTTTTCTGCAAAACTCACAAACCCGTGAATCTCCTGGCTAGAATATGAACAGGTGAGGTCCTACATTTCGGCAGAAGGGGAGCGGGGTTTCTTTAGCTCCACCTTGACAGAGACCGGAAAGCTGTTTACATTGGACTCTCCACCGACGCAGTTATCTAGCAGACTACCACGGGGACATGCCAGGTTTTGTTAAGGGATGGGAAGGGGAGCTAGGCATTGCAATAGGTCGTCCGCATCTACAAAAGGCCTTCCTATGCTCCCATAAACTCTCAATGGCATGCTCTGCACAAGAAAAACATGATAAGATTATAACTCAATGGTACAGATATCCAGTTAAACTACATAGAATTGTCCCTACCGTCTCTGATTCATGTTGGCGCTTTGGCACAGAAAAGGGTACTAGGTCACATGCTTGGTGGGGATGCCACCTGATAAAGCCCTTCTGGGACTGTCTTTTCAAAATATTTCAGAGTACCACGGGGAAAACTGTGCAAATGGCGCTCCTCTCCATACTACCGGGATCCATTGCTGTTCAGAAATGCAGCTAGATCGGTTATACCCAGACATTGGCGCACGGCACATGTCCCTACTATGAGGGAATGGTTTCAGGAGATGCAACGTATAGCGAGAATGGAAGAAATCTCTGCAGAGACATCAAAATACCTAAAAACCTGGGCGTGCTGGAGAGATTCGCAGGACTCCCCAGTGTCTCTCTATTGTCTGCTTCATCAGATGGTCTAATAGACCAAGTACGAACGAATGATTCAACTTCAAGGGGTATAAAAAAAACATATACAGTACAGACCAAAAGTTTGGACACACCTTCTCATTCAAAGAGTTTTCTTTATTTTTATGACTATGAAGGCATCAAAACTATGAATTTACACATGTGGAATTATATACATAACAAGTGTGAAACAACTGAAAATATGTCATATTCTACAGGGAGTGCAGAATTATTAGGCAAGTTGTATTTTTGAGGATTAATTTTATTATTGAACAACAACCATGTTCTCAATGAACCCAAAAAACTCATTAATATCAAAGCTGAATATTTTTGGAAGTAGTTTTTAGTTTGTTTTTAGTTTTAGCTATTTTAGGGGGATATCTGTGTGTGCAGGTGACTATTACTGTGCATAATTAGTAGGAAACTTAACAAAAAACAAATATATACCCATTTCAATTATTTATTTTTACCAGTGAAACCAATATAACATCTCAACATTCACAAATATACATTTCTGACATTCAAAAACAAAACAAAAACAAATCAGTGACCAATATAGCCACCTTTCTTTGCAAGGACACTCAAAAGCCTGCCATCCATGGATTCTGTCAGTGTTTTGATCTGTTCACCATCAACATTGCGTGCAGCAGCAACCACAGCCTCCCAGACACTGTTCAGAAAGGTGTACTGTTTTCCCTCCTTGTAAATCTCACATTTGATGATGGACCACAGGTTCTCAATGGTGTTCAGATCAGGTGAACAAGGAGGCCATGTCATTAGATTTTCTTCTTTTATACCCTTTCTTGCCAGCCACGCTGTGGAGTACTTGGACGCGTGTGATGGAGCATTGTCCTGCATGAAAATCATGTTTTTCTTGAAGGATGCAGACTTCTTCCTGTACCACTGCTTGAAGAAGGTGTCTTCCAGAAACTGGCAGTAGGACTGGGAGTTGAGCTTGACTCCATCCTCAACCCGAAAAGGCCCCACAAGCTCATCTTTGATGATACCAGCCCAAACCAGTACTCCACCTCCACCTTGTTGGCGTCTGAGTCGGACTGGAGCTCTCTGCCCTTTACCAATCCAGCCACGGGCCCATCCATCTGGCCCATCAAGACTCACTCTCATTTCATCAGTCCATAAAACCTTAGAAAAATCAGTCTTGAGATATTTCTTGGCCCAGTCTTGACGTTTCAGCTTGTGTGTCTTGTTCAGTGGTGGTCGTCTTTCAGCCTTTCTTACCTTGGCCATGTCTCTGAGTATTGCACACCTTGTGCTTTTGGGCACTCCAGTGATGTTGCAGCTCTGAAATATGGCCAAACTGGTGGCAAGTGGCATCTTGGCAGCTGCACGCTTGACTTTTCTCAGTTCATGGGCAGTTATTTTGCGCCTTGGTTTTTCCACACGCTTCTTGCGACCCTGTTGACTATTTTGAATGAAACGCTTGATTGGTCGATGATCACGCTTCAGAAGCTTTGCAATTTTAAGAGTGCTGCATCCCTCTGCAAGATATCTCACTATTTTTGACTTTTCTGAGCCTGTCAAGTCCTTCTTTTGACCCATTTTGCCAAAGGAAAGGAAGTTGCCTAATAATTATGCACACCTAATATAGGGTGTTGATGTCATTAGACCACACCCCTTCTCATTACAGAGATGCACATCACCTAATATGCTTAATTGGTAGTAGGCTTTCGAGCCTATACAGCTTGGAGTAAGACAACATGCATAAAGAGGATGATGTGGTCAAAATACTAATTTGCCTAATAATTCTGCACTCCCTGTAGGTTCTTCAAAGTAGCCACCTTTTGCTTTGATTACTGCTTTGCACACTCTTAGCATTTTCTTGATGAGCTTCAAGAGGTAGTCACCTGAAATGGTCTTCCAACAGTCTTGAAGGAGTTCCCAGAGATGCTTAGCACTTGTTGGCCCTTTTGCCTTCACTCTGCGGTCCAGCTCACCCCAAACCATCTCGATTGGGTTCAGGTCCGGTGACTGTGGAGGCCAGGTCATCTGGCGCAGCACCCCATCACTCTCCTTCATGGTCAAATAGCCATTACTTTCTAAGTTTTCCCAATTTTTCGGCTGACTGACTGACCTTCATTTCTTAAAGTAATGATGGCCACTCGTTTTTTCTTTACTTAGCTGCTTTTTTCTTGCCATAATACAAATTCTAACAGTCTATTCAGTAGGACTATCAGCTGTGTATCCACCTGACTTCTCCTCAACGCAACTGATGGTCCCAACCCCATTTATAAGGCAAGAAATCCCACTTATTAAACCTGACAGGGCACACCTGTGAAGTGAAAACCATTTCAGGGGACTACCTCTTGAACTCATCAAGAGAATGCCAAGAGTGTGCAAAGCAGTAATCAAAGCAAAAGGTGGCTACTTTGAAGAACCTAGAATATGACATATTTTCAGTTGTTTCACACTTGTTTGTTATGTATATAATTCCACATGTGTTAATTCATAGTTTTGATGCCTTCAGTGTGAATCTACAATTTTCATAGTCATGAAAATAAAGAAAACTCTTTGAATGAGAAGGTGTGTCCAAACTTTTGGTCTGTACTGTACATAATTCAAATATATATATATATATATATATATATATATATATATATTTTAGCCCCTTCTCTTTCCCTCCCCCTCTACCCTCTTCTTATCTACTCTTATTCACCGATTAATTATCTTTTCCTCTCTGCCGGTGACTTATACATCTGCGTTATCAAGATGACATACTCGTCAGATACACTGACACGGTGTCTTACTCAGCTAACTTTATTATTAGCATGCTTTGTTAAGACTATTTGAATTTACATAATCAACATGCTTGCATAGATCTGTTGTATGCACATTTATTCTTTTACGACTTATTCAAAAGTTCAATAAAAATTGTTTAAACATAATATGCCCAGTATTACTGTATGGTTCCTATATGTGCCCAGTATTACTGTATGGTTCCTATATGTGCCCAGTATTACTGTATAATCTGCCCAGTATTACTGTATGGTTCCTATATGTGCCCAGTATTACTGTATAATCTGCCCAGCATTACTGTATGGTTCCTATATGTGCCCAGTATTACTGTATAATCTGCCCAGCATTACTGTATGGTTCCTATATGTGCCCAGTATTACTGTATAATCTGCCCAGCATTACTGTATGGTTCCTATATGTGCCCAGTATTACTGTATAATCTGCCCAGCATTACTGTATGGTTCCTATATGTGCCCAGTATTACTGTATAATCTGCCCAGTATTACTGTATGGTTCCTATATGTGCCCAGTATTACTGTATAATCTGCCCAGTATTACTGTATGGTTCCTATATGTGCCCAGTATTACTGTATAATCTGCCCAGTATTACTGTATGGTTCCTATATGTGCCCAGTATTACTGTATAATCTGCCCAGTATTACTGTATGGTTCCTATATGTGCCCAGTATTACTGTATAATCTGCCCAGTATTACTGTATGGTGCCTATATGTGCCCAGTATTACTGTATAATCTGCCCAGTATTACTGTATGGTGCCTATATGTGCCCAGTATTACTGTATAATCTGCCCAGTATTACTGTATGGTTCCTATATGTGCCCAGTATTACTGTATAATCTGCCCAGTATTACTGTATGGTTCCTATATGTGCCCAGTATTACTGTATAATCTGCCCAGTATTACTGTATGGTTCCTATATGTGCCCAGTATTACTGTATAATCTGCCCAGTATTACTGTATGGTTCCTATATGTGCCCAGTATTACTGTATAATCTGCCCAGTATTACTGTATGGTTCCTATATGTGCCCAGTATTACTGTATAATCTGCCCAGTATTACTGTATGGTTCCTATATGTGCCCAGTATTACTGTATAATCTGCCCAGTATTACTGTATGGTTCCTATATGTGCCCAGTATTACTGTATAATCTGCCCAGTATTACTGTATGGTTCCTATATGTGCCCAGTATTACTGTATAATCTGCCCAGTATTACTGTATGGTTCCTATATGTGCCCAGTATTACTGTATAATCTGCCCAGTATTACTGTATGGTTCCTATATGTGCCCAGTAATACTGTATGGTTCCTATATGTGCTCAGTATTACTGTATAATCTGCCCAGTATTACTGTATGGTGCCTATATGTGCCCAGTATTACTGTATAATCTGCCCAGTATTACTGTATGGTTCCTATATGTGCCCAGTAATACTGTATGGTTCCTATATGTGCTCAGTATTACTGTATAATCTGCCCAGTATTACTGTATGGTGCCTATATGTGCCCAGTATTACTGTATAATCTGCCCAGTATTACTGTATGGTTCCTATATGTGCCCAGTATTACTGTATAATCTGCCCAGTATTACTGTATGGTTCCTATATGTGCCCAGTAATACTGTATAATCTGCCCAGTATTACTGTATGGTTCCTATATGTGCCCAGTAATACTGTATAATCTGCCCAGTATTACTGTATGGTTCCTATATGTGCTCAGTATTACCGTATGGTTCCTATATGTGCTCAGTATTACTGTATAATCTGCCCAGTATTACTGTATGGTGCCTATATGTGCCCAGTATTACTGTATGGTTCCTATATGTGCCCAGTATTACTGTATGGTTCCTATATGTGCCCAGTATTACTGTATGGTTCCTATATGTGCCCAGTATTACTGCATAATCTGCCCAGTATTACTGTATGGTTCCTATATGTGCCCAGTATTACTGTATAATCTGCCCAGTATTACTGTATGGTTCCTATATGTGCCCAGTATTACTGTATAATCTGCCCAATATTACTGTATGGTTCCTATATGTGCCCAGTATTACTGTATAATCTGCCCAGTATTACTGTATGGTTCCTATATGTGCCCAGTATTACTGTATGGTTCCTATATGTGCCCAGTATTACTGTATAATCTGCCCAGTATTACTGTATGGTTCATATATGTGCCCAGTATTACTGTATAATCTGCCCAGTATTACTGTATGGTTCCTATATGTGCCCAGTATTACTGTATAATCTGCCCAGTATTACTGTATGGTTCCTATATGTGCCCAGTATTACTGTATGGTTCCTATATGTGCTCAGTATTACTGTATGATCTGCCCAGTATTACTGTATGGTGCCTAAATGTGCCCAGTATTACTGTATGGTTCCTATATGTGCCCAGTATTACTGTATAATCTGCCCAGTATTACTGTATGGTTCCAATATGTGCCCAGTATTACTGTATAATCTGCCCAGTATTACTGTATGGTTCCTATATGTGCCCAGTATTACTGTATAATCTGCGCAGTATTACTGTATGGTTCCTATATGTGCCCAGTAATACTGTATAATCTGCCCAGTATTACTGTATGGTTCCTATATGTGCTCAGTATTACTGTATAATCTGCCCAGTATTACTGTATAGTATGCCCAGTATTACTGTATGGTTCCTATATGTGCTCAGTATTACTGTATGGTTCCTATATGTGCCCGGTATTACTGTATGGTTCCTATATGTGCCCAGTATTACTGCATAATCTGCCCAGTATTACTGTATGGTTCCTATATGTGCCCAGTAATACTGTATAATCTGCCCAGTATTACTGTATGGTTCCTATATGTGCCCAGTAATACTGTATAATCTGCCCAGTATTACTGTATGGTTCCTATATGTGCGCAGTATTACTGTATAATCTGCCCAGTATTACTGTATGGTTCCTATATGTGCCCAGTATTACTGTATGGTTCCTATATGTGCTCAGTATTACTGTATAATCTGCCCAGTATTACTGTATGGTGCCTATATGTGCCCAGTATTACTGTATAATCTGCCCAGTATTACTGTATGGTTCCTATATGTGCCCAGTATTCCTGTATAATCTGCCCAGTATTACTGTATGGTTCCTATATGTGCCCAGTATTACTGTATAATCTGCCCAGTATTACTGTATGGTTCCTATATGTGCCCAGTAATACTGTATAATCTGCCCAGTATTACTGTATGGTTCCTATATGTGCCCAGTAATACTGTATAATCTGCCCAGTATTACTGTATGGTTCCTATATGTGCTCAGTATTACTGTATGGTTCCTATATGTGCTCAGTATTACTGTATAATCTGCCCAGTATTACTGTATGGTGCCTATATGTGCCCAGTATTACTGTATGGTGCCTATATGTGCCCAGTATTACTGTATGGTGCCTATATGTGCCCAGTATTACTGTATGGTTCCTATATGTGCCCAGTATTACTGTATAATCTGCCCAGTATTACTGTATGGTTCCTATATGTGCCCAGTATTACTGCATAATCTGCCCAGTATTACTGTATGGTTCCTATATGTGCCCAGTATTACTGTATAATCTGCCCAGTATTACTGTATGGTTCCTATATGTGCCCAGTATTACTGTATGGTTCCTATATGTGCCCAGTATTACTGTATAATCTGCCCAGTATTACTGTATGGTTCCTATATGTGCCCAGTATTACTGTATAATCTGCCCAGTATTACTGTATGGTTCCTATATGTGCCCAGTATTACTGTATAATCTGCCCAGTATTACTGTATGGTTCCTATATGTGCCCAGTATTACTGTATAATCTGCCCAGTATTACTGTATGGTTCCTATATGTGCCCAGTAATACTGTATGGTTCCTATATGTGCTCAGTATTACTGTATGATCTGCCCAGTATTACTGTATGGTGCCTAAATGTGCCCAGTATTACTGTATGGTTCCTATATGTTCCCAGTATTACTGTATGGTTCCTATATGTGCCCAGTATTACTGTATAATCTGCCCAGTATTACTGTATGGTTCCAATATGTGCCCAGTATTACTGTATAATCTGCCCAGTATTACTGTATGGTTCCTATATGTGCCCAGTATTACTGTATAATCTGTCCAGTATTACTGTATGGTTCCTATATGTGCCCGGTATTACTGTATGGTTCCTATATGTGCCCAGTATTACTGCATAATCTGCCCAGTATTACTGTATGGTTCCTATATGTGCCCAGTATTACTGTATAATCTGCCCAGTATTACTGTATGGTTCCTATATGTGCCCAGTATTACTGTATAATCTGCCCAGTATTACTGTATGGTTCCTATATGTGCCCAGTAATACTGTATAATCTGCCCAGTATTACTGTATGGTTCCTATATGTGCTCAGTATTACTGTATAATCTGCCCAGTATTACTGTATAGTATGCCCAGTATTACTGTATGGTTCCTATATGTGCTCAGTATTACTGTATGGTTCCTATATGTGCCCAGTATTACTGTATAATCTGCCCAGTATTACTGTATAGTATGCCCAATATTACTGTATGGTGCCTATATGTGCCCAGTATTACTGTATGGTTCCTATATGTGCCCAGTATTACTGTATAATCTGCCCAGTATTACTGTATGGTTCCTATATGTGCCCAGTAATACTGTATAATCTGCCCAGTATTACTGTATGGTTCCTATATGTGCCCAGTAATACTGTATAATCTGCCCAGTATTACTGTATGGTTCCTATATGTGCTCAGTATTACTGTATGGTTCCTATATGTGCCCAGTATTACTGTATAATCTGCCCAGTATTACTGTATGGTGCCTATATGTGCCCAGTATTACTGTATAATCTGCCCAGTATTACTGTATGGTTCCTATATGTGCCCAGTAATACTGTATAATCTGCCCAGTATTACTGTATGGTTCCTATATGTGCCCAGTATTACTGTATAATCTGCCCAGTATTACTGTATGGTTCCTATATGTGCCCAGTATTACTGTATAATCTGCCCAGTATTACTGTATGGTTCCTATATGTGCCCAGTAATACTGTATAATCTGCCCAGTATTACTGTATGGTTCCTATATGTGCCCAGTAATACTGTATAATCTGCCCAGTATTACTGTATGGTTCCTATGTGTGCCCAGTATTACTGTATAATCTGCCCAGTATTACTGTATGGTTCCTATATGTGCCCAGTATAACTGTATAATATGCCCAGTATTACTGTATGGTTCCTATATGTGCTCAGTATTACTGTATGGTTCCTATATGTGCTCAGTATTACTGTATGGTTCCTATATGTGCTCAGTATTACTGTATAATCTGCCCAGTATTACTGTATGGTGCCTATATGTGCCCAGTATTACTGTATGGTTCCTATATGTGCCCAGTATTACTGTATGGTTCCTATATGTGCCCGGTATTACTGTATGGTTCCTATATGTGCCCAGTATTACTGCATAATCTGCCCAGTATTACTGTATGGTTCGTATATGTGCCCAGTATTACTGTATAATCTGCCCAGTATTACTGTATGGTTCCTATATGTGCCCAGTATTACTGTATGGTTCCTATATGTGCTCAGTATTACTGTATGGTTCCTATATGTGCTCAGTATTACTGTATAATCTGCCCAGTATTACTGTATGGTGCCTATATGTGCCCAGTATTACTGTATGGTTCCTATATGTGCCCAGTATTACTGTATAATCTGCCCAGTATTACTGTATAGTATGCCCAGTATTACTGTATGGTTCCTATATGTGCTCAGTATTACTGCATAATCTGCCCAGTATTACTGTATGGTTCCTATATGTGCCCAGTATTACTGTATGGTTTGTATATATGCCCAGTATTACTGTATGGTTCCTATATGTGCCCAGTATTACTGTATGGTTTGTATATGTGCCCAGTATTACTGTATAATCTGCCCAGTATTACTGTATGGTTCCTATATGTGCCCAGTATTACTGTATAATATGCCCAGTATTACTGTATGGTTCCTATATATGCCCAGTATTACTGTATGGTTCCTATATATGTGCCCAGTATTACTGTATAATCTGCCCAGTATTACTGTATGGTTCCTATATGTGCCCAGTATTACTGTATAATCTGCCCAGTATTACTGTATGGTGCCTATATGTGCCCAGTATTACTGTATGGTGCCTATATGTGCCCAGTATTACTGTATAATCTGCCCAGTATTACTGTATAGTATGCCCAATATTACTGTATGGTGCCTATATGTGCCCAGTATTACTGTATGGTTCCTATATATGCCCAGTATTACTGTATAATATGCTTATTAGTGTATGGTTCCTATATTTGCCCAGTATTACGGTATAATATGCCCAGTATTACTGTATGGTTCCCATGTATGCCCGGCATTACTGTATAATATGCCCAGTATTACTGTATAATCTGCCCAGTATTAGTGTATGGTTCCTATGTGTGCCCAGTATAACTGTATAATATGCCCAGTATTACTGTACGAGTCCTTTATGTGCCCGGTTTTACTGCATTGTTCCTATACATGTCACAACAGAACATTGTGTATACGGCCCCCCACCACAGACAGAAGACCTCCACACTCAGGAGCGCAGACAGACACTGACAGCAGATTCATGTGCAATCACAAGATGTCAGTAATTATACTGCGGTTCATCTAAGTGCTGGTAACAAACAACATGGCGCCAGTGTCCTAGCATGGCATAACGCTGGTGCTGTGCCAGTTGCCCACACACCACTGTGACACCTCTCTACAGGCTTCATTTTCCTCCAAATTAATGACACCACAATTTGTTTCAGCATCACCATGAACACAGACACATCATATAAATGACATGACGTGTCTGCGGACACCTATATGGTCTCCTATATCAGTTGATGCAGCACTTTCCGTACCGTACGGTACATGTCCCCTTCCCATAGAGTGTCTGCTATAATGGCTCGGGAAGAGCGGCATGCTTACTTCTGATGACGGCACTCTCTTATTAGGGGTTTATTCATCCTTCTGCTTTAGGTCTGCGTCATATTGCAGTTCTGAGTGGGAACTAGGCGTCAGATTATCAGACTTCCTAAATCATCAGGTGGCAAGATCTTTCTGGAGTCAAGGTGGTGAGACACGTGCCAAGCGGAGGCTGACTGTCACATAAGGCAAGAATTCCTCCCCAGGATAGTCACTAGTAGGATCTTCTAGGCTTAGAGAAGTTGACCACATACGTGTCATCAACACTAATCTCATTCCATGTAAAAGGAAACACCAGACAAACGTCACAAAGTTCTCCAAACAGAACAGCACATGATGTCATGTACAGTATAAGAAGTGGTCCTCCCTCTCCTTTCATCTTCTCTCCTGAGGAACTTTGATCATTGAGTACAAGGTTTGGGAGGAGTCCTCCATCTATTACACCAGGAGTGAACAAAGGCAAACCAGCAATGAGAAAACCTTCAGAAAATTCCTGACAAAGTTCTAGGAGAACCTTACCTGCCTACCTTGGGTTTAACGAAGGGTTTCTGAATTACAATCTATAGCCTGGTCCTGCCCCTCGTTACTAAGGAGGTGCTCCAAGATTTTGTAAACTTCTTCAGGTAGCAGTGTAAAATGAAAACAACCTTACTCGCATTTTAAATGTTCTGGCGGTCCTTCCATGATTTCTGCAGCCAATTACTGATCTCAGCAGTGAGGTGTCCTTCACATGTGTGTGACAGTTTAGGCCAGCCACTAACTGTGGCAGTCACAGGACCTATGAACATGACGCCATCAGTCCAGATCTGGCAGAGATCTGAGTGGCCAGGATTGGAGTGGTGGTGGGGGACAAGTGGGACATTTTAAAGGTAAGGGTTTTTTATTTATTTTTTATTTACATGACCCAATGCCACATTTTACTAAATCTTGGAGGACCCTTTCAAAACTAATACACTGGCTGAACCAATAAATAGTCCCAGGCAGCAGAACATATCCATGTTTCGTGGTCCCGAAATTCTTCTAGTCATAGACCAATAATATCGGTACATCTCCTACTTCCCGCACTTGGAGTATTATATGAGGAGCGCTAGACTCCAGGACATACTTTCGTGCACGAGTCCATGGACCATGTCAGCTATTAGATTACAGCAGCTTCAAGAACACCCCCAACATCCTGAACTAAAGTGAGGAACCTGAGACCAGAAAACAACGCTCCACAGATGTTCATGGGGCACATCACAGCTCTGCTCCCCCCATTCAATGCCCACCTGTCAGAGTGTACCACTCCATCCAATGCCCACCTGTCAAGAGTGTACCAACCCAGGAGGCTCTCCCTGGTCCGAAATAGAGTTAAGTCGATGCCTTGAACTAAAGAGACCTAAAGAGGCTCTAGACCTAAACCTGTGCTGTACAGATACACCTGCAACAGACTGTGCTCAGAAGGCAGCCGGGCGGAGGGGAGGATGAGAGTAGCGCTCTTTATGGGATTACTGCAGAGAAGATAGAGGCATTTATAGGAGACCATCAAGGCTTTGCAAACCGACATGAAAGCGGCAATATCTGTCACATGGCTGTCGGAGAAAGTAGTTGTAGACAATCCCTAAAGGTGGGTCTCTGTACACGGGACTGTTTGTCGTACACGAGATTGTGTCATGACACTGTCATATATTTACAGCCAGGTAGATGGTTTTCGGAATATAATTTGGGAAGTCACTCCATGTACTCCTAGTCCTGGATCTTTAACTTCCTCTTCGTTTGGACCTCTAGCACAGCAAACAGACCATTCACTGATGAGCGACTCCGTTCTGGCATGTGGACAGCTTTCCCCAGGCCTACATAGAGATCCATAGAACTGTTATCCACATCCTACCAATCTACTATTATACTAGCAGATAACATCTCTCCATCCCAGCAGAAAACTAACAATAGGATCCCTATCTATATAGGAGTTTTATCTCTCTGGACAACAGTTTGTATATTATTTTTCAATGAAACTACTGACAAAATAAAAATGATAAAAATAAATTATTCTCTATAAATATGGAGTTAAAAAAAAAATATGTTTCTGAGGGAAGTGTCTCTTTAAATCACTATTATTAAAGTTAGAAGTGGAAACACTTAAAGAATTTGTGTTTTTTTGTTTTTTTTTTAAATGCACCAAAAGCAAAAAACCTATTAAATAAAAATACTGTGTGAACGGAGGCTCCTGTTTTTCCATAAAACGGTGTGTAAATGAGCCCTTTACGTGAACGTCCTCTAATCTGGCATCGGATAATCTAGAAAGTATAATGATAATATACGGTAGTTTGTTTCCTGCGCAGAAAATAGTATTTTTGGAGATATTCTGCGCTGTATTTACCTGAACCCTGAAGAGCGTTTTCTAAACCTTTAAATTTAATAATCCGGAACATCTGATAATCCAGTACTGATAATATCAGAGCAAAGAAACCTTTCTGAATGGGTCTCTGTATGAAGCGGTAAGGGCGCTTACAGTCACATCCGCTTGTGTCCTACTTTATACGTAGTAATCCGATATAGGACTATTCCGTAACCGACGGTCCCGTAACGGAAGGAATATATTTGTACAACTGACACCGTTCCTGTCCCTACAGGTCAAGGACACACCAAATCCATCAACTCCGCCTACTAAAAGCCAATTTTTGGTCACATCACGAAAAGCATAATATTGAGCAATGAAAAAGTCATAAGTAATGAAAACGGCACCTCTATAATAAAAAAAAAAATGTGCCCTCACAAAAAAACATTGACCAGAAAAATTAAAACAAATATGGCGACACAAAAACATGATTTTTTAATTTTATTTATTGTATAAAACTGAAAAAAAATAATAATAATACATATTTGGTATCGCCACATCCGTAACCTCGCAAAAAATAAATACTGAGTCAAAATTGCCATTTAAGGGTCACTTCACAGTCCACACCCCCAAAAATCTTTTAAAAATTTTTTTTTTAAAAATGATATCACCTTATCCCGCAAAAATAAAAAAATATGGCTCTTGAAAAATGGCAACACTTTTTTTTTTATGCTTTGTGTAAGAATGATATAAAATATTAAAGTTTACTGTGTATCTAAACTTACAAATCATTAAGAACTATTCTATGCAGCGTAAAGCAGAGAAATTCTAATTTCCTGTACATTTTATTATTATTTTTTTTTTTAAATAATAGTAAAACATATCGACTCAAATTCAGCACTAACACAAGAAGAGAATGTCGGCCAGTTAGGTTCTTACTGAATGTTACTGTTAACATTTCTTGAGAGCCGATTGACTTTACTGTCTAAAAATACATAAAACAATAAAAACTTTCATGAAATAAAAAGGATACACGTAGATTCGGCACCGTTTGCCCAATGGCAGCTCGTTTTTGCATCACATGATACCATCCCAGTTATGGACAATGCCTATAAACCACTAGGACGACACTTTACCACTAACATGAAGTACGAGGTGCCACAATAAAACTATCTCAGAACGGCTTGGATAAATAAAAGCATTCCAGAGTTATCACCGCATAAAAAAAAAAGACACGTCAGATTTGCAAAATGGTAAAGAATAGTTGTGTCCTGAAGGGGTTAATTCGCACTTGTCCTAATGTTAAAATTACAAGGAGGAACCCACAAGAGTCAAGAACATCAGCTCACAGCATCAGAAGAAGGCAATAGGACTGACCTCAAAGTCTACTTATGCCACCACAATAGGTAAAAGAGATTTCTAAGCCGATCCGTCCAGGGACCGAGGACCATAATGTCTACCTCCAGGGAAACATGGATCTGATGTCCGTCTATGAGCTGTAGGCTACCACAGAACCCTTGTAGAACTTCACTCTCTAAAAGAGAGGAACCTCATGGAGGACGAGATGCGGCATTCACATGTGTCACCTGTCACCCTTGGGTTCTCTAAAGGGTTCCTTGGTGGTGACATCTCCTGGCTGTGCTCCTCACTCACTTAGTGTCACGTTCATGGATAGACACACGTCACCCACCAGGAGCGCTCCAGGAACCAGTGTCAGAGACAACCAGAATAGTCCAGTACCTGCCTCCTAACAGCTCATGGGAAGGAGCGAAAAGAAGACAATTCCTTTAAGAAGAAGAAGAAGTGTTTGTATCTGTCTGAACGTTTATATTTTTAGTCTGCTCATGAGAGAAGACGGTGGGCGACGTCCTGTGTGATGACACGTGTCCCCTGGACTGTAAGCTCCTAAGAGTTCTTACACGGATTCTGCTGCGCAGCGCCCCAGACGTTTATAGCGCCGTGTGCTGCTTCAAGCATGGCGGCCTTCATACATCAAGGGCCTCAGTGTAGAGCGGCCACTGCTTGATATGAGGCATACAGAAACTAGGGGCAGAACCAGTGCAGTCTATGGCTCCAGTCACACTGTCCTCTCAGAACCAGTACAGTCTATGGGTCCATTCACACTGTCCTCTCAGAACCAGTACAGTCTATGGGTCCAGTCACACTGTCCTCTCAGAACCAGTACAGTCTATGGGTCCAGTTACACTGTCCTCTCAGAACCAGTGCAGTCTATGGGTCCATTCACACTGTCCTCCCAGAACCAGTGCAGTCTATGGGTCCATTCACACTGTCCTCTCAGAACCAGTGCAGTCTATGGGTCCATTCACACTGTCCTCTCAGAACCAGTGCAGTCTATGGGTCCATTCACACTGTCCTCTCAGAACCAGTGCAGTCTATGGCTCCATTCACACTGTCCTCTCAGAACCAGTGCAGTCTATGGGTCCATTCACACTGTCCTCTCAGAACCAGTGCAGTCTATGGGTCCATTCACACTGTCCTCTCAGAACCAGTGCAGTCTATGGGTCCATTCACACTGTCCTCCCAGAACCAGTGCAGTCTATGGCTCCATTCACACTGTCCTCTCAGAACCAGTGCAGTCTATGGCTCCAGTCACACTGTCCTTCCAGAACCAGTGCAGTCTATGGCTCCAGTCACACTGTCCTCTCAGAACCAGTGCAGTCTATGGCTCCAGTCACACTGTCCTCTCAGAACCAGTGCAGTCTATGGCTCCATTCACACTGTCCTCCCAGAACCAGTGCAGTCTATGGCTCCATTCACACTGTCCTCTCAGAACCAGTACAGTCTATGGCTCCAGTCACACTGTCCTCTCAGAACCAGTGCAGTCTATGGCTCCAGTCACACTGTCCTCTCAGAACCAGTGCAGTCTATGGCTCCAGTCACACTGTCCTCCCAGAACCAGTGCAGTCTATGGCTCCATTCACACTGTCCTCTCAGAACCAGTGCAGTCTATGGCTCCATTCACACTGTCCTCCCAGAACCAGTACAGTCTATGGCTCCAGTCACACTGTCCTCTCAGAACCAGTACTCCAGTCACACTGTCCTCTCAGAACCAGTGCAGTCTATGGCTCCAGTCACACTGTCCTCTCAGAACCAGTGCAGTCTATGGGTCCAGTCACACTGTCCTCTCAGAACCAGTGCAGTCTATGGCTCCAGTCACACTGTCCTCCCAGAACCAGTGCAGTCTATGGGTCCATTCACACTGTCCTCTCAGAACCAGTACAGTCTATGGCTCCAGTCACACTGTCCTCTCAGAACCAGTGCAGTCTATGGCTCCAGTCACACTGTCCTCCCAGAACCAGTGCAGTCTATGGCTCCATTCACACTGTCCTCTCAGAACCAGTACAGTCTATGGCTCCAGTCACACTGTCCTCCCAGAACCAGTACAGTCTATGGCTCCAGTCACACTGTCCTCTCAGAACCAGTACTCCAGTCACACTGTCCTCTCAGAACCAGTGCAGTCTATGGCTCCAGTCACACTGTCCTCTCAGAACCAGTGCAGTCTATGGCTCCAGTCACACTGTCCTCTCAGAACCAGTGCAGTCTATGGCTCCAGTCACACTGTCCTCTCAGAACCAGTACAGTCTATGGCTCCAGTCACACTGTCCTCTCAGAACCAGTGCAGTCTATGGCTCCAGTCACACTGTCCTCCCAGAACCAGTGCAGTCTATGGGTCCATTCACACTGTCCTCTCAGAACCAGTACAGTCTATGGCTCCAGTCACACTGTCCTCTCAGAACCAGTGCAGTCTATGGCTCCAGTCACACTGTCCTCCCAGAACCAGTGCAGTCTATGGCTCCATTCACACTGTCCTCTCAGAACCAGTACAGTCTATGGCTCCAGTCACACTGTCCTCCCAGAACCAGTACAGTCTATGGCTCCAGTCACACTGTCCTCTCAGAACCAGTACTCCAGTCACACTGTCCTCTCAGAACCAGTGCAGTCTATGGCTCCAGTCACACTGTCCTCTCAGAACCAGTGCAGTCTATGGCTCCAGTCACACTGTCCTCTCAGAACCAGTGCAGTCTATGGCTCCAGTCACACTGTCCTCTCAGAACCAGTACAGTCTATGGCTCCAGTCACACTGTCCTCTCAGAACCAGTACAGTCTATGGCTCCAGTCACACTGTCCTCCCAGAACCAGTACAGTCTATGGCTCCATTCACACTGCCATGTTTTGACAGCTCCTGACATCAATAGTTTGTGCCGTTTCTCAGTCAGACACCCGTTAAATTCGCCGTTTTTCTCACAGTCCCGTGAACGCAGCTGAAATAACCCGGGGCTCCCGTGCAGTCCGCTGCCTCGTGCAGCACTCCCATCATCTCCTGTAGGACTACAACCCCCGTTATGTAATGTCATCGCTCCTGGCGGGCCAACTTCGGGCAGATGTCGGTGTTCTCACCCGAGCAGGTACATGACGCAGGTCCAGCCATCACACACGGACGTGCATCCCCATCCTCCCCCCGGGGGTGACACCTGCCCCTGTCACCCGGCTCTCCATCTGGAGCGCCGCACACGGTGCTCCCGGGACCCTCGTGTTGTCACCGCATTCCCACCCACGCCACTGTCACACGCTTACCTGTCACCAGCGGGCAGTCCACACGGCGCGGCTCTGAAGGGGGCGGGAGGGGAGGGCTCCAAGCCCCCGGATCCGCTACGCCGCAGCTCGCTCTGACAGTCTTCCTGCTACGCCCCCTAAGGCCAATGGTTGCGCTCGGAGTAGCTCTGACCAATAAGGGGCGAGCGCTGAGCTCTCCCTGCCGTCCAATCAGCGGAGAACGGCACTGGCCCGGCTGACCAATGAGAAGGCAGAGAGGCTCCCGGAGCCAATGACGGACTGACCGTCGCGAAGGGCCAATTGTGAGGGGGAGCTGAGGGCGATAAGGCTCCAGTAATGAGCTGGGCTGAGGCTGTGCCTCACACACCCCGGGGACTGGGGGGCGCCGTCACCCCGGGCACCCACGTGCCACCCTGTCACACGGAGCGGGCAATGTCGCAGTGACGGGATGAGGCAGCTCTGCCATGATAAAGCCGAGTCACCCACACTGCACATGTAGTGCCAGGCATACCCAGTGGCTAGAATGCCCCTCATAGTAGTCACCTTGGTTTCCCATCATCAGTGACTTCACCACACTTGGTTCTGTCACCTCGTGCGCGCGGCGGTCTCCGTATTACGCCCCACGTGGATCCACGTGTCTTATCACTGGTGGAACGTGGCCACAAGGATCCGCCAAAAATTGCAGATGTCTGCATGGTCCCCTAGAAATTGGCTTTCCGTTTGCGAGATCCGTTCAGGGCTCCGTCCAAAACGGATCAGTTTTGTCCTAATGCATTCGAAATTACGAATATATATCACTATATTCTAAATATTCGCGAATTCTCGAAGTCCCATAAATGTGTACGGGAAGCCTAAAGGGGTTGTCCCACCAAAAGATATATTCAACAGTTTTCAAAAGAAGCTCCTGGATCTGAATACTTTTGCAATTGTATGTAATCAGAAATGTAGCCTAGCCACTGAGTCATTCAGTAAAATGTTTTCTGTATAGCGCCACCTGCTGTTCTTTTCCTTATTTCTCTGTCCACCTCGGTAAGATCACTGAGGTGGTCACACATGCTCAGTTCTGTCCTTCAGCTATCACCAGCCAAACGTTAGAAGATGTGACAGTCACAAGGAAAGAGCTGCTGCAGAAAGGATACACCCCCTAAGTGGCGACAGGGAGAGAGCTGCAGCAGAAAGGATACACCCCCTAAGTGGCGACAGGGAGAGAGCTGCTGCAGAAAGGATACACCCCCTAAGTGGTGACAGGGAGAGAGCTGCTGCAGAAAGGATACACCCCCTAAGTGGTGACAGGGAGAGAGCTGCAGCAGAAAGGATACACCCCCTAAGTGGCGACAGGGAGAGAGCTGCTGCAGAAAGGATACACCCCCTAAGTTGTGACAGGGAGAGAGCTGCTGCAGAAAGGACGTGCCCCCTGAGAAAGAACCCTCCCCGACAAATAGGATGAAATTGCAAAAAAAAATTGGGGTCATTTATGAAAACTGGTGTAAAGTAGAACTGGCTTAGTTGCCCATAGCAGCCAATCAGATTCTACCTTTCATTTTTCCAAAGGAGCTTTCAAAGTGAAAGGTGGAATCTGATTGGTTGCTATGGGCAACTAAGCCAGTTCTACTTTACACTAGTTTGATAAATGACCCCAGTTGTTTTTACAGTATTCCTGTCACTTTCATTCTCCAGCTCAACACAATTACAGCGATACCACATTTATATCGTTTTTTTGTGTTTTAATCCTTAGAAAAAAAATGAAAACTTTGAAAAAAAAAAGATTTTTGCTTTATACTGCCATATTCTAACATCCCCCTAGCACCTTACATCACACAAAGTGCAACACTAAGCGATCAAAAAGGTGTATGTCCCACAAAATGGTATCAATAAAACAGTCACCTCATCCCGCAAAAAATGAACCCATACTTAAGACAATCGCCCAAAAAATTTAATAACTATAGCTCTCCGAACATGGAGACACTAAAACATCATTTTTTTTGTTTCAAAACTGCTATTATTGTGCTAAAGTGAAATACATAAAAAAATATATACATATTAGGTATCTCCACGTCCGTAACAACCAGCTCTATAAAAATATCACATGACCTAACCCCTCAGGTGAACACCGTAAAAAAAATATATATATTTAAAAAAGCCATTTTTGTCACCTTACATCACAAAAGATGCAACAGCAAGCGATCAAAAAGGCTTATGCCCCCCACAATAGTACCAATCAAGCCGTCACCTCATCCCGCAAAAACTGAGATCCTACCTAAGACAATTGGTCAAAAAATAAAAAAGCTATGGCTTTCAGACTATGGGTACACTAAAATATTATTTTGGTTTAAAAAATGCTATTATTGTGTAAAACTTAAATAAATAAGAAAAAGTGTACATATGAGGTATTGCCACGTCCGTAACGATCTGCTCTATTAAAAAAAGTCACATTACCTAATCCCTCAGGTGAACGGTGTAAAAATAAATAGATAAAAACTACGCCAAAACAACCAATTTTTTGGTCACCTTGTCCCATAAAGTGTAATAATGAATGATCAAAAAAACATATGTACCCAAAAATGGTACCAATAAAAACGTCAATTCTTCCTGCAAAAAACGAACCCCTGCACAAGGCGATCGGCAGAAAAAAAAATTAAATAGGGCGTTCAGAAAATGGGGATACAAAAACCTAATTTTTGTTTTAAAAAATGCTTTATTATGTAAAACTGAAACAAACATCATAGAAAGTAGACATATTTGATATCATTGCGTCCGTAACAACCTGCTCGATAAAAATAGCGCATGATCTAACCTGTCAGATGAATGTTGTTAAAAATAAAAACGTGCCAAAACATACATTTTTCGGTTACCTTGCCTCACAAAAAAACGTAAATATAGAGCAATTAAAAATCATATGTACCCCAAAATAGTACCAATAAAACTGGCCCCTTATCCCGTAGTTTCCAAAATGTGGTAACTTTTTTGAGTTTCTACTGTAGGGGTGCATCAGGGGGGCTTCAAATGGGACATGGCATCTAACTGCCAGTTCAGCTAAATCTGCCTTCCAAAAACCATATGGCGTTCCTTTCCTTCTGCGCCCTGCCGTGTGGCCATACAGCAGTTTACGACCACATGTGGGGTGTTTCTGTAAAGCGCGGAATCTGGGTAATAAATATTGAGTTTTGTTTGGCTGTTAACCCTTGCTTTGCTACTGGAAAAAATGGATTAAAATTTAAAATCTGCCAAAAAAGCGAAATTCAGAAATTGAATCTCCATTCTCCATTAATTCTTGTGGAACACCTAAAGGGTTAACAAAGTTTGTAAAATCAGTTTTGAATACCTTGAGGGGTGTAGTTTCTGAAATGGGGTCATTTTTGGGTGGTTTCTATTATGTAAGCCTCACAAAGTGACTTCAGACCTAAACTATTCCTTAAAAAGTGGGTTTTGGAAATTTCAAGATTTGCTTCCAAACTTCTAACGTCCCCAAAAAATAAAATGTAATTTTCAAAATAATCCAAACATGAAGTAGACATATGGGGAATGTAAAGTAATACCTATTATATGAGGTTTCACCATCTATTATAAAAGTAGAGAAATAGAAATTAGAAAATTTGGGAATTTTTAAAATTTTTTGGTAAATTTGGGATTTTTTCACAAATAAAGGTAAAATATATTGACTCAAATTTATGACTGTCATGAAGTACAATGTGTCACGAGAAAACAATCTCAGAATGGCTTGAATAAGTAAAAGTGTTGCACAGCTATTACCACATAAAGTGACACATGTCAGATTTGCAAAAAATGGCCTGGGCAGGTAGGCGAAAACTGGCCCGGGGTAGAAGGGGTTAAAAATAATAGCAATAATAATAATCTTTATTTATATAGCGCCAACATATTCCAGCAACAAACAAGTCTACAATGAAAACAAGAGGAATGAGGGCCCTGCTCCCAAGAGCTTACAATCTATGAGGAGATAGTGGGGACACAGAAGGTAAAAAGTGCTTGTTTTGTACAACGGTCCGGCCATCTTAAGACAATAGGGGAGTAGATACAAGACTGCATGAGCCGTCACCAGCTGATATCTGTAGTGCTTCTGAGTGCATGGGGTGTGGATGTTTGGCGGTGGATCAGGTTCAGAAGAATGATGAAGGGGAGAAGAATGATGATGAAGGAGAGAAGAATGATGATGAAGGAGAGAAGAATGATGACGAAGGAGAGAAGAATGATGATGAAGGGGAGAAGAATGATGATGAAGGAGAGAAGAATGATGATGAAGGGGAGAAGAATGATGAAGGGGAGAAGAATGATGATGAAGGGGAGAAGAATGATGATGAAGGGGAGAAGAATGATGATGAAGGGGAGAAGAATGATGATGAAGGGGAGAAGAATGATGATGAAGGGGAGAAGAATGATGATGAAGGGGAGAAGAATGATGAAGGGGAGAAGAATGATGATGCCTTTTTCCTTTTTATTAAGTCCCCTTAGGGAACTTGAACATGAGATTGTTAGATCACTTGTCCCATATACTGCAACGAATTACCATTGCAGCCTATGGGATATTTGGTCCATTCCTATGGAGCTCTGCCTTCGCCTTCAAATTATCTGCTAACCCTAAAGGTTCACATACTTTTGCCACTCACACACTTGATATTAGATAATTTTCCTCAATAAATAAATGACCAGGTCTAATATTTTTGATTTATTTAGTTATCTTTATCCACTTTTAGGACTTGTGTGAACATCTGATGTAGTTTTAGGTCAAATTTAGATGGAGAATTCTGAGGGGCTCTCAAAGGTTCCACATGACCACAGACAATTCCCAGAAATATTCTCCAGGGTCGCTTCTGCTTTTTCATGTCTTTAATCAGCACCTCAGTAAGTGTGAATTCTTTCTGTACGTTCGAGCCTTTTATTGAGTAGATGTTTGTCTAGTTCTATTTCTATCATAATTGCTATTTACAGTGAGATATTAGACTACAAGATTCATGGATTCAGTATCTAACACATCTTCAACATGACTAAAAATATCACAAAATTGGCTAAATAGCAAATGATATGATCAATATCACTGAGTGCAGCTCTTCAGCAGACTGTAGACCAGGATGTCCTCTGGGAGCCCCAGTCATGACCAGCCAGCCCTTATTACCCATTCCGCTCTTCCAAATCTAGTGCAGACCTAATGTAATGTTCTGACAGGCACTAGCCACACACAGTACTTACCTACCATACCTACCAATCCATAGTACCTCCCACAAGTGCAGCTCAACAATAAAAGGACTATGCCCAAAATTTGGATGACCACATAGCCATGAAGATACAATAATGACCATTTCCAAAAGTTTCAACCACTGGAGCAGCCTATCTAGTCATAAGTGTTAAGTTTAAAGACGCACCAAATGTATCAAGCAGCATATAACATCTAATAGCGTAAAGTACACCAACGCACTCAAGCAAAAACTAACTTCCTCCATTGGTAAAAAAAAATAAAGCCCTAGTTAAATCACATAAAATCTTTTTTATAGCCTAAAAATAATTACTTGCATCCCCATGTAATGACAATCCGGAAGCATCTATTCTTATGGCTCTATGTTGTGCCATTCCTTTATTATTCCTACTAGAAGTTATGAATGAATTCCGAATCCTGGCAGTGTGCAATGAAGGTCCAGATGGGTGTTACCAGTTGGGGGTGTTTCCCTGCGCAGTCAGACATGATCTAATCAGTGCTGCCAGTGCACACACCTTTATTGCAGACTGCTGGCACTTCCTTCATAAACTTCTAGCAGGAATAATAAAGAAATGGCATAACATAGAGTTATATGAACACGTGTTCCAGAATTGTAGGGCAGGTCCTCTTTTGGTCAGTATCCAGTATTAAGGTTAAAGTAGTTTTATGAAATTACAGTTACAAAGAAGAAAAGAGTTTCCAAGGCACTTGATGAAAATGTAAAACTGATGAAAAATGAAAAATATTCTACAGTTTTCAAACCACCACCTGGATCTGAATACTTTTGTAATAGCACGTAATAAAAGATTTAGCATAGCCACTGAGATATTCAATAAACTATATCTGTATAGCGCCACCTGCTGTTTGCTGTTCTTACAATTTCTCTGTCCACCTCACTGAGGTGGACGCACATGCTCAATTCCTTCCTTCAACTGCCACCGGCTTCAGCAGACTGTTCACAGTCCCAGAGAAAGGGCCCGCCCCAGCTTGAATGTGGAGATCTCTGGAGCCATGTGAGGTACAGGGCTGGTTCTCGATTTGTTAGACATCATGTTCTATATGATGTCTGATTTTTATTTTTTACATCATACATTAATCATGGATTAGTATTCAGCATAGTATGAAAAAGGCAACATTTTGGTTTGTCATAATGGCCATTAAAGTGGTTTTCCGGGAAGAAACCATTGATCATAAGGTTCCAACACCTGGCACCGCCACCAATCAGCGGCCTCTTTACAGCTCACCAAGCACAGCGCCGTACATTGTATAGTGGCTAAGCTCGGTATTGCAGCCCAAGCCTAGTCACTTGAATGGGACTGAGCTGCACCTAGGTCACGTGACTGATGAAAATGTCGTCACTGGTCCAGGAAGAGGTCATGGTGTAGAGTCGTGGCCTCTTCAAACAGCTGATCACTGATTTTTATACCCCCGGAGCAATAAATAAGGTGCATCCCCCGCCAGTCCATGCACCTGGAGTGAAATCTACTACAGCCCCTGACTGGAGTATATTTCAATCATTAGCGTAAATGTTCATAAATTTACTAGGGCTGATGGCCTGGTGGCCTGGCCCCTTCCACGGCCCCACCACTCCGCAGTGCTGAGGGCAGTACATATTGTCGTACAGGCATTAAAGTCACAAATGGGAAGGATGTTGTTGCTCACTTGGAGACGAGAGGACGTGATGACGTGAACGTGTAGCGTTGCGCTCTCCCTCCCCCTCCAACGTCGGAACCTCCGTAGCATGCAGTGGACGCCATGCTGGATTTTGCTCTGGAGAAGGCACCGACCCCGTTATTGTCTCCCCGGGGGCTGTGAGCTTACCCGGTCTGGAAGATCGCCTGCCCGCCCTTTTGCTTGTGGGGTGAAGTGCAGCTGTCTGTTTATGGTGACCCCCCCTCCGTGTGTCGAGCTGTTTCCCCCGCCGTGACTTGGACGCCACCCGGTCTCCTTCTGCTGCCCCCTTCACAGCCGTCCTGGCCCCGTCTGGATGCCGATTCCCTGTCTTCCGGACCCCTTTATCGTTCCTCTGCTACCTTGGTCTTGCTGCCCGGTTTCTCTGCTATTTCTGCAGGGCTCTTCAGGTTTGGATTGCGGGCTGAACTATATCGGAAGACCTTGGGAAGACCATGGATTGGTGAGATCTATCCTATCCTATGTTATTCTCCCATAACCTGGACCTTTTTTCTTTTTGGTGTTTCTATCTGGCTCCCCGGGCCTCGTGTTTATCTCGCTGCCTCATTTAGCTCCATTTGAACCTCTCCTAATTCTCCTAATCACCTCCTAACCCCGTTTTGATACTAATATTTTTCTGACTCCTATTCCCCTATTCCCCAGTTGTTTCAATTAACTACTAACTTTTTCAATGGAAGCCTGAAGAAAAAAAGGATGTATTAAGTCTATACTGGGGTAGGAAAAAATAAATAAAAAGAGGACGGAGAGGAGAGAGGGTGACTAGAATAAAAAGGAGAATTTAAGAAGAGGAGCGGGAAAAAAAAAAAAGAAGAAAGAAAAACGAGGAAAGGGAAAAAAAAAAGGGGGAAAGAAAGGGGGGAAAAAAAGGGGGGGAAAAAAGAAAAGGGGAAAAAGAAAGAAAAGGGGGGAGAATAAGAATAAAATTTATAAAAAGAGTGAAAGAAGAAAAAAAAAAAAAGAGGAAAAAAAAAAGGGGGAAGACAGACGGGAAAGAGACTACAAAGAAAAGATGGCTCCAAAACAGAATAGACGTTCAACTGACTTGACCTCGGTTAAGTCAGGACAGAAACAAACAGAGCCTTCTAGAATTGATAAATTTTTTAGATCACCAAACTTAAATACCAGGTCTGGACAAAAAAGGGAGGCAGGACACTAATATAAGAAAAATTACATCTGAATTTAGATCGGAGGAGGCACCGGAGGGGGACCCCCTTATGGGAGACGGAGAGACTCCTATGGATAACTCTGCCCATTAGAGGAGATTCTAATGGGCAGAGTTATCCATAGGAGTCTCTAATGGGCAGAGTTATCTATAGGAGTCTCTGCCCATTAGAGGAGATTCTATCCACTGTTAAAAATAATGGAAAGGCGATACAAAATATTGCGATCCAACTGGGATCAGTACAGACAGATGTTCTTATTATTAAAGACGATTTATCAAAGATTTGTAACAGAATTAAAGAATTAGAAAATACAGTGAATGATTTGGAGCAAGAAGTGAATGTATTAAAAGCGGAGAACACTATAATAAAAATAGATTATAACCACCTGAAAAAGAAAACGGTGGACCTAGAAGATCGGTCAAGAACATGCAATGTACGAATTATTGGCTTAGCAGAATCATCTGATGATAAAAACTTAGCGGGAACGATACAATCTATAATTTTTGATAATTTTGGGAAGGAACATTTTTCATCACTGTTTTTAATTGAAAGGGCCCATCGAATTCTTGGTGGTAAATCTACTCCGGGGAAGCCACCAAGGACTGTAATTATCAAGATGTTAGTGGCCTGCGATAGAGATATGATCTTGAGGCGAGCACAGGATTCTTCTCCGGTTTTGTACAATGGCTGTAAACTTCATTTTTTTCCGGACTTTTCAAAAGAAGTTCAAGATAAGAGGCGTACTTTTTTTGATGTTAAAAAACGTCTTCAGGGCAACGATATTAGGTACTCCTTTTTGTATCCAGCTAAGTTAAGGATTGTGTTCAATGAATGTGTGCTTTTTTTTTGATACTCCGGAGGCGGCCACTGACTGGCTCGATAGGAATAATGTTTAAAATTAGCTTTTTTTTCATGGATGGAGGTTCGGTTGAGGGAGGGGGGAAAGGATGATCCAAGTTAAGAGGTCTGTCACTTTTAGTTACAGATCAAGGGGGATTCGGGGGTCTATGGGTGTGAGCGGGGAAGGTGGGTTATGATGCGTCTTTTTTGGAGGTAGGGAATGGAGTGAAGCCTGAGGACTCTATTAGCTGGATGCTTTAGGATTAATTGATGATTACAAGAATACTAACTTGGAATGTGCGGGGCCTGGGGGATAAGATAAAAAGGCAGGCGGTTTCAGATTTGATAAGGAGACACCTACCGGCAATTGTTAGCTTGGTAGAAACCCATTTGACACAGGATACGATTTTTCGACTTGGGGGGAGGTGGGCTACACAGGTCTACAATTCCACATATACTAGTTATTCTAGAGGAGTTACAGTTTTAATCCACAAACAGATTAATCTTTTATGTTTGGCATCCTCTGTGGATAGACAGAGAAGATATGTCTTTCTCCATGGTAGGCTTGATGGGAAGTTATGTATTCTGGCCTTTATTTATATTCCCCCTCATTTCTCTATGCAAGTATTGACCTGTTTGATGGCGTTTGTGGATCAGTGGCCTGAATGTCTGGTTATAGTAAATGGGGATTTTAACTGTGTGATGAACCCAGAGGTAGATAGGATCTCCATGGGAGGGAATGGTTATTCCCCGGCCCAGGGGTCCCCCTTGGCTCGGTTTTGCCGAGAGGTGGGCCTTTTTTGGATGTTTGGGAATATCTATTCAAAGGATAAAGAGCTTACGCCTGTATTAGTAAATCTGGAAGCTCAATGTCTAGAATTGATCTGGCCTTGATAAATAAAGGATATTTAAATTGTATTAGACATATGAAATATGAGACCAGATCTGTTTCAGATCATGTTCCTTTTTTAATAGAGCTATGCATGGTCAGGAATAATTTTAGACTGAAACCCCCATTTAGATTGAATCTCCACTGGCTATTAATAATTGATAATCATAACCAGATAGAAAATGAGATTATTTATTTTTGGGATAAAAAAATTGCTTCAGCTAAATCTCAATACGTCTGGGATGCATTTAAAGCGGTTATGAGAGGGATCTTCATCAGTACAATTGCGAATTTGACTAAACGCTATGCAAAGAAGGAGAAAGAACTAGAGGAAGCAGTTGCGGTGGGAATGGCAGGATATGTTAACTCAAAAACAGAGGAAGATAGAGAGAATATGCAGAAGACAAGTCAGGCCCTTTCTGACTTTCTTCTGGATAAAGCTCAACAGAGGTTATTCTTTTAAGGACAAAAATACTTTTCTGAGGCAGGACGCCCTGGGAAGATGCTGGCCAGGGTAATAGCTAGCCAGGGTCCAAAGAAAGAGATCTGTAGCATCCGCGCCCCTGATGGGACTATGTCACCGCCAGTTCTCTGAGAAGGTCTGGCAGACGTTCTTCTCTACCTCTTGCATAACGTTCTTTGTTTTGGTTTCACTTTGTCATCTCCTTTCCTTCTTCCAGCTGTCACCTATTTACACTAATTGCCTCCCTTTATATTCCCTCCCATACTGCCTCAGTTTGCGGTTTATACTACTTCCTGGATTGTGTTCACTGCTGGAGGCTTCTGCTGCTGATTCCTCAAGATAAGTATTTTTCCTTTATTTGTGTTTCCTTGCTGGCTTGATTCTAGGTGACCCTGACTCTGTCCGTATTAAATGCAGGGAGCCGGTGGTCGTGTCCCCTCACTATTATAGGGTTTTCACATAGTATTAGGTACGTGGGCATGAAATCGTCTACCATAAAGACCTTTGCATGGGCATAGCAGTCAGGGAGAGCTCTAGGGGTTTTATAGGGCTCACCCATATGCTCCTTAGTTTGGGATCAAGCCAGTCGGATGTTTATTTATAAGTTCCAGCTTTCTGCAACACCATCCGTGACAGACTATTGTAGAAGATCAGGAGGAAATAATGGAAATATTCATAAAACTATTTTAGTGAATTATATAAATCAGAGAGAGTTCTCCCAGAGGAAAAGATTGACTCATATTTGGAATCTATTTCCTTTCCAGCTCTGACAGATAATCAAAAAGAACGGTTGGAGATGTATTTATATCTTCAAGAGGTAGAGGATTCAATTAAAGCTTGTTCAGGTAATTCCTCCCCTGGATTGGATGGATTTCCGTATGAGTTTTATCGCAAATATAGGGAGGCTATTCTTCCGCATCTGTGGAGAACACTCTCTGATTCAATAAATGAGGGAACCCTTCCAGAAACAATGACAGAGGCCGTAATTACAGTTATATTAAAGAAGGGTAAAGACCCTAATGATTTGGGGTTGTATAGACCTATTTCTCTTCTTAATATAGATGTTAAACTTCTGTCTAAAATTTTAGCTATGAGGCTATCTAGTGTTATGACATCAATTATACATCCAGATCAAAGTGGATTTATGCCTAATAAAGGGACTCATTATAATCTACACCGTCTCTTTGCTAATTTACAGACATCTGGAGGGGCCTCACGATCCATTTTGTCTATAGATGCCTCGAAGGCTTTTGATAGAGTTGAGTGGGGGTTCCTTTGGAGAGTGCTTCATAAGATGGGCTTTGGCCCGAGATTCAGTAATATGATTAAACTTCTTTATAGATCTCCTATTGCAAGACTAAATATAAATGGTCAACTTACAATAAGTTTTTGTATGACCAGAGGCACTCGCCAGGGATGTCCACTTTCTCCTCTGTTATTTGACATCTATATTGAACCTCTGGCCGCTAGAGTTAGACAAGACTCTAGGATTCTAGGGTTTGGGGTATTAGGAACGGAAGATCGAATCTCTCTATACGCAGATGATATTTTATTTTATATCCAACAGTCACATTTTACTTTACCGAATATTATCCAAATGATAAACCATTTTGGTGAAGTTTCAGGTCTGGACGTAAACTGGGAAAAAACTACCCTCATGCCATTGGATAATAAGACTATGCCCTTAGATAAATCTGTATTCCCCAATGATGCCCCGTTGAACATTTTGAACACTTTGAGGATTTCTGAGTCCTTTGAGTATTTAGGTATTACAATCTCTCCTAAGGTGGAAGATTTTATTCCTCTTAATCTGATGCCATTGATAAATAAGCTAAGGTCCAAAATAACAACACAACTTCGTTTATCTTTATCTAAGGCGGATAGAATATCTCTAGTTAAGATGGTGATTCTCCCCCAGCTACCTTATGTCTTTAGGGAATTCTAAAGTTTGGATTGGGGATAGGTTTTTTAAACTAATAGAAATAATTATTAATGACTTAATTTGGGGGAGGAAACGTGTAAGACTTAAATTAGAGCAATCTCACTTGCTTCAAAGGCTATTTTTTGGCTATACAGTTTTGCTTTTTTCGGGAGTGGAAAGACAGTTCACTCTGTAGGTATTTGGTGAATAGATCTCCATATGATCATTTTTTTACGTTATTGGAGTCTGATCAATTTAACGACTCTGATATGGAATTTAAATCCGCTAGAATTTTTTTTATGAAGGCATGGTACTCTATTAGACTTTGGTGTGGAGTGAAGGGTTCATTGGGATGTACTCCTTTGTGGCATAATAAGCACTTTCAAACTCTACTTGAACTAAGTAGAGATTCATATTGGCAAAAAGGTAATATTTTGTACGTGGCACAGGTAGTAATTAATGGGGATATAGTTCCATTCACGGTATTGTCACAAAGAGAAAACTCACAGAAACTACTATGGTTTCGGTATTTGCAGTTCAGATCGGCACTTTTAAGTATTAAAAAAAAAGATAGGCTTAAAATACACATTTCTACACAGTTTAATGATTTGATAGGGAATTTGGGCCAAAGGATTAAGATTTCCCAACTTTATAAAAATTTACTTATAGCACGATTTGGAGTTACCTTCTCTCCTGGACAGAGGGCCTGGCAAAATGAATGCTCGGATGATCAGGAGAAGGTAGTTCAGGATCTAAAATTGGTTTCACATAACTTTAATCACGTTGTGGTGCAGTTTAATATTTTACACAGACTTTATGTTACACCCCTTTGGCTTAAGAGATGTGGTATTAGGACCGATTCGAATTGTCCTAGATGTGATGCCTCGGATGCAGATATCTCCATATGTTTTGGTTCTGTGTAGAGCTGAAACAATATTGGGGGACTATTCACAGATACTTGGAGGGAAAACTGAACGTGCTGATTCCTTTTACTGCTGAATGCTGGGTATTGGGTGATCTTGCTAAGGTGGGTTGTCAACAATATAAGAAAAACCTTTTGTTTAAGATAATGTATCCGAGCATGAATACATGGATAAATTTGGTGGATACTAATAAGAGATATGAATATATTTTATATAAGCAAAGAAATAATGAGATAAAATGGCTTGGAATTTGGGGAGATTGGAGTCCCTAGACTTCCTCCTTCCTCCATCCTTCTCCACCTCTCCTTGGTCTTTACTGAGGGGTGGTGGTGAAGGGTAAGACGCATCATAGGTGAGTAGTGGGTGGGATTGTTTTTTTTTTTTTCGGGTGGGAAAAAAGATGTTAATATTGATATTTTTTTATAAAATTGATTGTTAATATTTGAGCTTTAATAAAGAAAGTAAAAAAAAAAAAAAAAGTCACAAAATGGGGTCTACACATAAAACTAGCATAAGGACTGTTAGTAAATGAACCCTATTGTCCGAACAGAGATACCACGTTCTTTGAACTGTTTTCCACTTCCTATATATTTGATAACTTAAAGGGGTACTCCAGTAACTACAGGTTATCCTCTCTCCACTGCATAGGGGATAACTTACTGATTGGTGGGGGGCCTTTCTTTCTCTAATGTGCTCTACTCAGCTATCTACAGATGTTCTATCAAGAATGATTGAGCATGCTCCACCTGCCGCTCCTTTAGGACAGAGGTACGGGAGGTATACTGTAATTATTACCTGAAAACCCCTTTAATAATTAACCCCTTTCATTTTGGTGGAAATCGTCTGTTCTGATCAGCTTTATACCAGTGTGTATTGTATCTTAATACCAGGTTGAATATGAAGAAACCCACCACAATCAATCTTTCATGCACCACAGCAGGGCCGCCCAGTTTAGTGCCCCGCTACTCCGCCAATATGTCGCCCCCAGTGCCTCCGCCTCTTGTTTGATTGACATTTCCTGAGATCTCAGAGCCAGTAGCAATGATGCAAGAGAAGCCACACTCACTGAATGCATACTCCACCGAAAAAACCTAAGTAGCATTTCTCTGCATTTGGTTCTGTTGTGAGGCACCTACCTTACTTTGAAACGGAATTTGAAGGTGAAACATGTAGCTGGACAGCTAAGACCTGTCCTAGGTTGCTAGTATAGCTTATGTGTTTATACAGCTAGACCTGCCAATAACCTTAATGCAGTTCCTATGTTTGTGTGTTAAAGACAAAAGCAGAGTTATTTACAGTGACTTCATGTTTTGATGTCATATAACTGTTATATATATTGTGTTCACAGATGCAGTAAAGATAATATGCCTTTAAGATTCATTATATAATGTGAGGTAAGCTCAATGACACAGCAGAAACAACAGAAAGCATAGAGTTAGGCCTCATGCACACGACAGTATTTTTTCACGGTCCGCAAACAGGGTTCCGTTGTTCCGTAATCCGTTTTCGTGTGTCTTCCTTGATTTTTGGAGGATAGCCAGACATGAAGGAAAGTGAAAAAAAGTCAAGTTTGCCTTGCAAATGATAGGAAAAAAACGGACGCGGACGCAGATGACAATCTTGTGTGCCTCCGTGTTTTTTCACGGACCCATTGACTTGAATGAGTCCGCAAACCGTTGTCCGTGAAAAAAATAGGACCGGTCATATTTTTTTGACGGACTGGAAACACGGATCACGGACGCAGATGACAAACGGTGCATTATCCGAGTTTTGAACGGACCCATTGAAAGTCAATGGGTCTGCAGAAAATCACGGAAAACCGAACAACGGACACGGAACACAACAACGGTCGTGTGCATGAGGCCTTAAACTGTTGTTGCTGGGCAGGAGTTTTGACCAATCACAGCCAGCCTTACACACAGTAGGAGTTTTGACCAATCACAGCCAGCCTCACACACAACCTGTGTAGGAAATCCCACTAGCAGAAGCTGCTAGAAACATTACACCAGAGAGGGGAGCTGAACAGACATTCACTCCACTAAGAGCTGTGTTTTATGGAAGCAGAAAGGCCAAAATAGGTATTTAGAACAGTTATATAATGTTCCTATTGTTAATGTAGTGACTGTATACTGAACCAGTTATGTGTGTTTACTAACAGTTCCACCAAACCACAAATTGCATACACACTGCGAACTGCTCATACCAGATTATAAGCAATTGTATAGAGCAAACTGCAAACCAAGTTGAGCCAGTAGAACTATTGGTTAACCTCAGATATACCTCTCAGAGAGATCATAAAGTGCTTAAATAACTTAAAGTGAGAGGACAGATACTGAAGAGAGAAATATATCCACCATTTTATGTTGAATGACAAGATTGAACAGTTGAACCACCATCTTATGCATACCGCCATTTTTTGATATCTTTTCAACACGTGTTATGTACAAGGTCTATCTGCTGCGGAGGCAGCAGTGTTATATATGAAGAAAAGTTGAAGTTAATAAAAAAGTTATTTCAAGCATTTGGTGTGCTCTCTACTGTTTCCATAGAACGGCGCTAGAGGAATTACAGAGTAATAGACAGTCTGGTTAGACTAAAAGTCAGAGATATCAAAATTCTTCGAATGCCACAGCTGCGCCTGCCACAACACACTTCCCTTAAAATATCTCATTGATATCGTGTCTCTACCTCTGGCATAAGAACATTTCATTTTCATTTAACGCTCTTACTGTAAAGAACCCCCAATGACATTAAAAAAATTCTCCAAACCAAACTCAAACAATCCACGTGGGCACATTATTGGAAGCACATTCCACAACAGGAGCCCGATAGGGACAGTCTTACAAACCCAGAGCACATTGTGAGCGCTAATGAAGCCTGGCGCTTATTTCCTCTTCACACTCCATTGGCTCTCTAAGTGCCTTCTCAGTGTCATTACTCCTCCACCGTTACAATCTCAGATAGAGAATTTCTCAAATATGTTCTTCATGGCTTGATGGTTCGTGTTGCGTTATCAGTTCAGTTTTCCAAGAACGGCGTTGTCTGCCTCCTGTCCGCCTCGCCGTACCACTTTAATTGTCTGCGTCCATTAGTAAAATTCTAATTAGAACAGAAGGGCGCAGGATTCCTTGACTTACACTGATAGGGTTACTCATTCAGCTAGCGTCCCAATTATTGGAAGGTCTCCTGTGAAACGGGTTCCCTCCTCCACACCATGTTACATCAGCCTTCACACGTCTCCTCCGTGGCGCATAGTAGCAGCTTGTAAGCAGGGCCTGGGTTCTTGTTACCATTACTATAACTTATTTGACGCCTTCTCCACCAATAGGGTGTTAAAGAATTACTTTTGAGGAAAACATTCCTCTCAAATGTGTCATAGCAGTGACTAATGTGTTTTATCAGGAGCGCGCCGCTAATCACACATGACATTGCCACTGAATACAGTAGGTCCCCGATAAAATTACCCTGTAATATTATGCTATCTTCACTTTAACCCTGTAATCACAAGGCCATAAAGGGGTTTTCCAGGTCATCAATGTCTAGGGTTGCCACCTGGCCGGTATGTCACCGTCCATTTTAGTGGCAGTAGTAATTTTTTTCTGCTGACAATAATAGTTGGCAGTATTTTCCTACATGGACTGTTACTAATGAGCGCCTCCATTGTGGAGTGCTCATTAGTGCAGTCTTTATCGCCCGTCCCCTCCCCCACTTGGGTTAAGAAAAAAAAAAACACCTCCTCAATTTGCTTGCACCGCTGATATCACTCGCTGGGGAGCACTAATGGGGGCATTACTATTACTGGGGGGCACTACTATTACTGAGGGGCACTAATGGGGGCTTTACTATTACTGGGGGGCACTAATGAGGGCATTACTATTACTGGGGGGCACTAATGGGGCATTACTATTACTGGGGAGCACTAATGGGGGCCTTACTATTACTGGGGGGCACTAATGGGGGCATTACTATTACTGGGGGGCACTAATGGGGGCATTACTATTACTGGGGGGCACTAATGGGGGCCTTATTATTACTGGGGGGCACTAATAGGGGCCTTACTATTACTGGGGGGCACTAATGGGGGCATTACTATTACTGGGGGGCACTAATGGGGGCATTACTATTACTAGGGAGCACTATTGGGGGCATTACTTTTAGTGGGGGCATTACTATTACTGGGGGGCACTAATGGGGGCATTACTATTACTGCGGGGCACTAATGGGGACATTACTATTACTGGGGGGCACTAATGGGGGCATTACTATTACTGGGGGGCACTAATGGGGGCATTACTATTACTGGGGGGCACTAATGGGGGCATTAATATTACTGGGGGTCTCTAATGGGGGCATTCTTAATTCTGGGGGCGCTAATGGGGCAATATTAATTCTGGAGGGCGCTAATGGGGGCATTATTAATTCTGGGGGAACCAACTGGGGCATTAATATTACTGAGGGGCACTAATGGGGGCATTATTAATTTTGGGAGCCACATTATGACCTTTGGGGTGTGGCTTAACTTGGCCGGTATTTTTGTTGGGAAAAGTGGCAACCCAATCATTATCCGATTGGTGGGGGTCCAACTTTTGGCAACCCTAACCATCAGAGGCGCTGCAGCCTCTTCCTATGCTAGTGAGGTCACATAAATCGATCACATGTCCAAAACGCAGCTCGGACCCATTCAAGTGAACGGACTTGGGCTGCAATGCCAGACACAACCACTATACAATGTATGGCGCTGTGCTTGGTAGGCTGTGAGGGAGCCACATTGTTCAGCTGTGTAGGTCCCACCTCATACCGATGGGATACTAAATTTATGTGTTCAAATTTTTTTTTAAGTAACGCATAGGACTGTTCATTAATACCTTTTTTAGAGGAATATTTTTTTTCTTTTTCAGTTTTATTGGGAGAAAACGGAAAAAAAAATTAAATCTTTAAATATCATTTTGATATATTATATGTATAATCTCGTGGGAACAGAGCAGCTGGGCTTTTTTTCCTTTATTAAAATTTTATTCTATTTTTTTTTTTACTTTTTCTGGACATTTATCATTTTGGTTTTTTTTGCACTTTTTCACTGTAACTGGGGAATCCATCCTCTATTTCCTGCCTAGCATTTACGGAGTGCTGCGTATTCTGGGAAAGAGAGGGCAGAGCGGCTACTACAGCAGAGCAGGATTTCACATATTGGTTATGTCATGATTGATATAAAAATGAAAATCAGACATCATATAGTACATGACAATACCTTTCTAACAAACCTAGAATCAGTCCTGTACCTCACAATCTCCCCATTCACTGCTCCAATTGCTCTGCTTGATTATCTTCAGCCTGGCAGCTCATGGGGTGTGTCCTTTCTGTTGCAGCTCTCTCCGTATAACTACTCAGGGGGCGTGTCCTTTCTGCTGCAGCTCCCTCCCTGTAACTGCTACAGCATCTAACAGAACATATGGCTGGTGGCAGTTGAAGATTTAAATTGAGCACGTTCAACCAGCTCAGTGAGACGGACAAAAAATAAGGAAAAGAACAAACAGGAGGTGGCGCCATACAAATACGTTTTATTGAATAACTCAGTGGCTATACTAGTTACATAGTTAATACGGTTGAAAAAAGACATACAGTACAGACCAAAAGTTTGGACACACCTTCTCATTCAAAGAGTTTTCTTTTTTCATGACTATGAAGGCATCAAAACTATGAATTAACACATGTGGAATTATATACATAAGAAACAAGTGTGAAACAACTGAAAATATGTAATATTCTAGGTTCTTCAAAGTAGCCACCTTTTGCTTTGATTACTACTTTGCACACTCTTGGCATTCTCTTGATAAGCTTCAAGAGGTAGTCCCCTGAAATGGTCTTCCAACAGTCTTGAAGGAGTTCCCAGAGATGCTTAGCACTTGTTGGCCCTTTTGCCTTCACTCTGCGGTCCAGCTCACCCCAAACCATCTCGATTGGGTTCAGGTCCGGTGACTGTGGAGGCCAGGTCATCTGGCGCAGCACCCCATCACTCTCCTTCATGGTCAAATAGCCCTTACTTTCAAAGTTTTCCCAATTTTTCGGCTGACTGACTGACCTTCATTTCTTAAAGTAATGATGGCCACTCGTTTTTCTTTACTTAGCTGCTTTTTTCTTGCCATAATCCAAATTCTAACAGTCTATTCAGTAGGACTATCAGCTGTGTATCCACCTGACTTCTCCTCAACGCAACTGATGGTCCCAACCCCATTTATAAGGCAAGAAATCCCACTTATTAAACCTGACAGGGCACACCTGTTAAGTGAAAACCATTTCAGGGGACTACCTCTTGAAGCTCATCAAGAGAATGCCAAGAGTGTGCAAAGCAATAATCAAAGCAAAATGTGGCTACTTTGAAGAACCTAGAATATGACATATTTTCAGTTGTTTCACACTTGTTTGTTATGTATATAATTCCACATGTGTTAATTCATAGTTTTGATGCCTTCAGTGTGAATCTACAATTTTCATAGTCATGAAAATAAAGAAAACTCTTTGAATGAGAAGATGTGTCCAAACTTTTGGTCTGTACTGTACGTCCATCAAGTTCAACCAAGGGACAGGTGGGGATGCGAATCCCAAAATGAATTGAGACTCAGATTTAAATTTTTAATTCCATGCAATTACAAAAGTATTTAGATCCAGGTGGTGGTTTGTAAAATTTAGAATATGCTTTAAGAAACAACCCTTTAACAGTAAAGTCAACCATACGTATAGGATTTTTCCCTAATCTATCAGAAATATGCATGCTCGGCTGAACATGCATGCTTAGTTTAATGGGTAGAGGGGAACAAGCCGCTCCCATGAGTATACCCATGTCTGATCCCTCTACATCTGCTATCAGGATATCCCCACCAAAAAGGGCAGGTTCTCTCAACTTTTCTCTTTCGTATATGACCTGCTCAACACAGTGTAAGAAATGATCCCTGAAAACACCTTTAAATAACAATCCACCCAGATAACCTTTATTTAACCGTTAATTAACTCTTGATATAAAAAGCTGAACGTCAACCACACCCGGGGGATTACTGATGTGGGCCAAACAAGTTCTTCAAGCCAACAAGGATGCCTACTACCTGCTGTGACAGTACGCCTCAAAGCAAGTTAACACGGAGGAGCCGGCGTGATGACGTAATCTCGCACCACACAGGATTTTGGTGAGATCTTCAAGCAAGATGGCGGCGGCCGGTCCATCGCGAGCAAATGGAGGTGGTAAGTTTGATCTAATTTTTTTTTATTGTTAAGAAATTCACTCATCTCTACCTACAGCTATTAGGGTATGCTGGGAGTTGTAGTTTTGCAACAGCTAGAGGGCAGCAGGTTGAGCATTTCTGGTGTAGGGGTACATCTCTTATACAAGGGGAATGGGAACACCCAGTTGTCAATTTATTTAACATTTCTAGGAGGACCCACAGAGGACTAAAAAATGCAGAGTTCTATAAAAAGATGAGATGAGAAATGCAACTATTTACTAAGAAATAGGCATGCCAGGAGATCTAACCCCCACCCTCAGCCCTCCAATTTCATGATGGTCTTGTGGCTATAGACTGCTGGACTTACAATAACCCCTCATTGGACTTACAATAACCCCTGATTTGGAATATTTATGGAATTTCTACAAGATAAACCATAAATGTCCGATAAGTGTAGGTCCCACGTCTGGGACCAGCTCCTATCTTCAGAACAGGGCCTTGTTACACCTGGCCGGGACGGAGAGGCAGCCACATTTTGCTCTCTCCATTCAATTCAACAGGACTTCCGAAAATAGCCTAGTCTGCGCAATCGGCTGTTGAAGTGAATGGAGAGAGCCGTGCATGCGCGACCACCTCTATGCGCGACCACCTCTATGTTAACTGCTGGTCGTGATGGGGCCCTGTTCTAGACATGGGAGCAGAAATGGGACCTGTCAGACATTTGCGGCATGTAAAATGCACAGCTGCTATGGGATATAGTATCCCAACATTATACAAAAAGCATCTACTGTATAGATGACAGGGCTGCATCACTAACCTCTACGTAAGATCATGGCTGGAGAAAGAAAAAAAAAAGGAAACACATTTCGGGAGGCTCATAGCAGGACACATAAAAGGCTGAATTTGTTGCTTAGAGAATATAATGAGGAGGAGGTTTATGAGAAAATACTATAGAAAAATAGGGAAGATATACAACCTGCTGTAGTAATGGTGCCAAAGATGTTACTACAATATATTGAAAGCTACTTATCAAAGTCATAGTATAGGGCGCGGCTTATACCTCCCATTACTCTGTGGTGACAAGCATGAGTATATCCACAATGCCAGATAAACAAGTGTAACTGGACAGTGTTTTCACAAATAAAATGTTTTTTTTTTTACCTAAATTTAAATCAGAGGTGTAGCTAGGGATTCAGAACAGGGGTCCCTGAGCCCCCTTCATAGATATAGTAATGCACCTTTTGCTCCCTTAATTTATTATAATGGCCCATTCTGCCACTTAGTATATACTGATGCCCCCTTAATATTTACAAAAATGTCCCTTGTGGCCCCTTAAAATAATAAAACTTATACTCACCTTACCCTGATCCCCCACGGCGCGAGTCATCTTCCTCCCTGCACAGGTAGCATCCAGGTGCAGGTGGCGTGATACATGTTGCACCACTTGCGAGGATGCTTATGTTCTGGTAATGCCATTCTCAATGTGGAGCTGTCCTTTAAACCTGTGCAGACCGCATTTCAGCCCTGGGGTATACACCTGAAATAGTCCCTGTCATATACATAAGGCTCTGTTCACCCAAGAGCTCACAATCTTATTGTAAACAATAGATAACCCAATCCTACAGCTCAGAATTACTATTTTGTGGTACTTGTGAGAATACATTAGGATGGTCCGGGAACTGTTTTCTGTAGTCTGCACCTAAGGGGGAGGCTTGTCATTGTAGCTACTCCTCAATGATGCGTAAAAGGGGTATTCCAGTTTCAGAAAGTTATACAATTCTTCAATGTCCTATCTGTATCAATTTATCATGTTGTTCAAGATCTCCTCATTCAGTGGGAACCTTCATAGTTTACTTCCAGGGGGTAAGACTTCCAGGTGCTTGGCTGACTACAAGAACACAACCCTCATACACATACTGGAATTATTCAGGCCTGTACCAGTGTGTCCAGCACATGGCTTTGTCAGAATTGTATCCCCTGGAAGAAGACAATGAAGGGTCCCCATAAGGGTGTATGGATGTACACAACCATATTTCTTCCAAGAAAGGTCTCCAGACCTTATAATGATTCAACCATCACAACCTCCTCGGGTAGAGATCTCAATCGTCTCTCTGCTCTTACAGTAAAGCTAAAGTAAGGTAAATGTGAACAAGGCTCCAGGTCCAGATGGGCTACATATCAGTTCAGTCATTGTTGTGCCCTTGTTCATAATTTTTAGATCTTCTCTAGGGACGGGTACAATGCCAAGTGATTGGCGCAAGGCAAATGTGGTGCCCATATTCAAAAAGGGCTCTAGGTCTTCCACAGGTAATTATAGACCAGTAAGCTTAACTTCTGTTGTGGGAAAAATGTTTGAATGGACTATATGCAGGAGCCAACTGCAGCGTTCTCTGCACTTTGAGAGCACCAGGCACTGTAAAAGTCATCACACCTGGTCCTGTTAATCAAAGTGTAGAGGGCTCAGCGGGTGCAGAGAGAGCAGAGCCTCTAGGTGTAACGGCAACGCCCTCGTTGCTCCTAGAGGCTTATTTGCATATATTAAAACTCAGTTTTTCTCAGTAATGCGGGCACATATGAACATGGGACCAACACAGATGTCTTCAGCTGCCAAGTGCACATGTAACAGGTCAGCCAGTGTCATAGGTATTAATCTGCTGACAGATGTCCTTTAAAATCAGTAGGAAAAACAATGGCATCAAAAAATGCTAAAGAAGGACATGCTGTGATTTATCGCCTAAAATACATGTAAAAACTCAAAAGAATCTGCACATCAGAATATACCCCCATAGATATTGGCCTGTTGTTTATTATTCTCATTCTTTATTTTTATTGTTTTTTATTGTGGTCGTTTATTTATTTTTAGTGATGAGTGAATTTTTTAAAAAATTCAATTCGGCTGCTTCACCGCACTTCGACAAAGAATCCGAACGAATCGCATTCCATTGTTTGGAGCGGCGGCAATGATGGGGGAACGGCGATTGTGCCATTCCCCTGTCATTTAACCCCTCAGATGCCGCATTCAACGCTGATCTGAAAGTCACATTCAGCCTATCAGGGGGTTAATCAGGGGTTAAAAAAAAAAAAGACATATGCGCCTCATCCATTGGATCCTGGAGACGCCGTCGCGGCCACCTTTATTAAAGAAAACACGCACGAGATTTGGAGCGATTTCTTCAATGAGTATGGTCACGATTTTTTTCCAACCGCCATTTCAGTAAAAATTGATTTGTTACCACGAAGCGCCAAGAAATCCGAATTCGTGGCGAATCGAATCATGCATCTATTACAACTTGTGTGGTGCATTCTGTGTAGTTTTGCGATTGCTTGATGGTGGTTAGGACATGAGGCTTTGTGGCCTACAGAGCTTGATATACGCGGGCCATTATGTCACCGAGGAACATTATTACCCAATATCACAGAATAGATTATGTGAAATCAGGATAATCCTGTATATTCCATTGTGACCAGTCAGTGGATTGTGGTGGTTGTAGTTTCGTATTGGAGCATCGGTAAAGTAGGAGAAATGAGGCTCGTGACAAGTGTTTCCTTCAGAGGACGTTCCATTCACACTGATTCACGGTGCATTCCTGACCACATTCCTGCAGTGAAATTGTAAATATATGGGACGACCATCGCTACAGGAATGTACCTTCATCTACAAGCAGCCAACCAACCAAGCTACCAACGCCGAGGCTCCACCTGCTCAATAAAGACGTGACACAGGGTTAACCCCTTCCACACACAGACATTTCTTATCTTCCGGGCCCTGCCTCAATTTCCAAATCTGACATGAGTCACTTTATGTGGTAATAACCTTGGAATGCTTTGACTTATCCAAGAAATTCTGACATTGTTTTTTCATGATACATAGTAGTTCATGTTAGTGGTAAATTTGGGTCAAGATGATTTATGATTATTTAACATAAAGTCTTAAATTTGTAAAACAGTTGTGAAAAATGAACAGTTTTCCTAATCTGAATTTTCTGCTTTTAAAGTAGAAAGTCACATCATACAAACTAGTCAATAATTAAAGCTCACCACTTTATGTTGGCATAGTTTTTTAAATGTCATCTTTTATTTTTTTAGGTCATTAGATGGCTTATTACTTTAGCAGCATTTTTTCATATTTTGAAGGAAATTTCCATCCGTTTTGACTTTGAGGGGCTAATAGAAACCACCCATAAATGACCAGAAATCTCCTTTCTTGTAGATTCTGAATATTTTTCCTTTAACATGGCAAATGTTACCAGCAAAACAAGCCTTAAAGGAAATCAGTCACCAGCGACCTCCTCATCCAACTGGTTGCATAGACACATACCGTAGCTGTGTTTCACCTGATTAAAATGCTCGTTTTCTTTTGTCTGATGATATTGGGCTCCATTCTCGAGTAATGATACTCTTTCTTAATATGAAAATTAGGAATTTGGTGCAACGAGGGCGTCACCGTTGCTCTTGTCCTTTCTGTCACCAGACGGATTTTAAGGCCATGATTTTATAAGGATGTTTTTCAGGCACTACACCAGGTTTCCAGAGGACTTGCCAAAACATAAGAAACATAGGAAACACCCCTCTATACACCCCTAATGGATTTTATCTAGGCATATAGGGGGACATTTATCAAAACTGGTGTAAAAGAAAACTGGCTCAGTTGCCCCGAGTCCACCTTTCATTTTTTTAGAGCTCCTTTGCTATGGGCAAATAAGCCAGTTTTCCTTTACACCAGTTTGATAAATCTCCCCCATAGTGCCTATTTTGACCCCACAGGCGTTTCATACAATCTAGAAACTCTTGGCTGTGAAAATGAAAAAAAAACACGAATTTTCCAGTAATTTGTTGCTTTAGCCACAAGTTCTTCATTTTCATGAGGAGTAATAGGAGAAAAAGCACCCTGCAATTTTTTACATCATTTTAACATCCCATATGTGGTGATAAACTGCTGTATGGGCACACCGCAAGGCTCAGAAGGGAAGGAGCACCGTTTGGCTTTTGGAGGGCAGACTTTGCTGGAAGTTTTCAGAAGCCATGTTGCATTTACAGAGACCCCCAGGAACCCCTCAATAAGTGACCTCATTTTGGAAACCACATCCCTCAAATAATTTATGTAGGGATGTAGTGAACATTTTGATCCTACAGATATTTTCCAGAAATGAATATTCTGTGGATAATGAAAAATGAAAATTGAAATTTTTCCATTGGTAAGCCAATTCATTACCCAATATGGTGTACCTAACTTGTGTCCAATGCGAGGCACTGCACAGTCAAGAGCAGTGCAGCACCACAATTTTATGGTCATTAATACAAAAACATGTTTTACACTCTACATAGACATTTTCAAGTTTTATCTTCATGTTGATCCAGTTTGGTCACTACTTGGGATCAGAAGTGAAAAGTTTCAATTTTAGGATATTATCTTATGGAGACTTTCCTAAGTTTCTCTAAGTTCCTCTAGATCTAGATAAACTGTCTCTAAAGTGTAGCTTTACCTCTTTTCTTCATATACATCTATTCCTGTGCTTTGATTGAACTTGATGGACATACAATATGTGACCCTGTATCCAGCATGCCTCTACCCAATGAGAGGAACTGAAGATGGAAGGGAAAGAAGGGGGATGTGAGAAGAAAATAGACAAAAATGAGCCCCATGAGAGATACTTGGAATGACAGGAAGTATTTGTCAGCGGCCAACTGCAAAAAACTGGGGTATAGGTATAAGATTGAAGGATCAGGAGCACAGTTAAGTATTTATTTTTGGCCAGAGGTAGACTCTGGTACATAATATACATAGTAGTCATGAGGTCTTCAGGATCGAATTTCTGAGGCTGTAGTTGGGACGGTGTTTGTCTACATTGTTGTGTTCATACTTGTGGCTGTATAAATGAGCTGTGTACATAGAGATTACAAACATGTACACATGGCCGCATTGTCCATTGCAATCCTTGAAATCTCTACTCCATAAACATGAAAATGCTGAAGTACTAACATATAGCGTTGATCGAGCATCAAAGTGCTCGGGTGCTCTGGTGCTCGAGTAGAACACTTTGCGGAAGTCAATAGGAGAAACCGAGCATTAAACCAGGCACCCCCTGCTCTAAAGAGGGGAGGGTTCTGGGACCCACCGAGGTCTATGCAGAAGATCGCTGTACAGTGAGGGAATCCCCCAGTGTAAGTCTACGGCTTAGGAGTCCCTGCTCTGTCTCCATATATAGCTATGTCCATATATGGAGTCAGTGCTTGGGGACACCCAAGTGTATTTAAATCTAATTTAGCCTCTATTTCTGAAAAGTTTCTGCTGGGATTTGAACTCACAACCTTCTACATAAGAGGCAAGGACTTTAACCACTGATAAACTATGTCAGAAAAACCTCATAGTAGTTTGTCATGTAGTAAGTATTCCTATACAGCAGAAGTATAATTTCATATTTCAGTGCAGGTTAACATGTAGCTGTATACCGTAGTGGTTAAAGTTTTTGGCTCTAATTTAGAAGGTTGTGAGTTCAAATCCCGGTAAAAAAGTTTCCCCCCATAACAGTGCCCCCCTCAGATCCCCCCCATAACAGTGCCATCCACAGATCCCTCCATAACAGGGCCATCCACTGATCCACCCATAACAGTGCCACCCACAGATCCCCCCCCCATAACAGTGCCATCCATAGATCCCCCATAGTAGTGTCATGCACAGACCACCATTAGTTCAAAGCCCACCAAAAGCACACCTTTTGGTTAAAAATATTTTTTTTCTTATTTTCCTCCTCAAAAACCTAGGTGCGTCTTATGGGCCGGTGCGTCTTATAGGGCGAAAAATACAGTATAAATATAATATATTATGGCTATAAACTTATATATATTAATGTTTAAATTAAATTTAGCCTGTATTTCTGAAAAGTTTCTACCAGGATTTGAACTCACAACCTTCTACATTAGAGCCAAGAACTTTAACCACTACGCTATACAGCTACATGTTAACCTCCACTGAAATATGAAATGATACTTTTGCTCTATAGGAATACTTACTACATGACAAACTACTATGAGGTTTTTCTGACACAGTTTATAATTCAGCTTTATAGCTGAGTGGTTAAAGTCCTTTCAAATGATAGATAATGGAAATATCCATCTCACCCTTATTTAGTGATGATGTAGATGTTCCACCTCGGGTGCACGGAAGTGAAGGTAAGGCCTTGGTAGTAGCAATAGGGAAGAATTTTCCAGCACCACTGCTTTCTTGAGCGAAAATTTTCTTTATTTTCAGTGACAAGGAGACAGCAATAAAACTTATTCACAGGTCCTGTTGGCAATCTACGCGTTTCAAACAGGTGGGTTCTTATTCATGACTGAACCCACCTGAATAGTCATGAATAAGAACCCACCTGTTCGAAATGCGTAGATTGCTAACAGGACCTGTGAATACGTTTTATTGCTGTCTCCTTGTCACTGAAAATAAAGAAAATTTTCGCTCAAGAAAGCAGTGGTGCTGGAAAATTCTTCCCTATGGTTAAAGTCCTTTCCTCTAATGTAGAAGGATGTGAGTTCAAATCCCGGCAGAAACTTTTCAGAAATAGAGCTTAAATAGGATTTAAATACACTGATTCGAGCATCACACACGAGGTATTCGGCCGAACACTGCGATGTGCCATGCATCGCGAGGCTCGAGCCGAACTGATGTTCGGCCGAGCATGCTCGCTCAACACTACTAAGATACCCTTTCTCTTCAACCATAGTTGATAAAAGAACCCTTTGCTTGATACAAAGTGTGAAGAGTGCTATTTCAGTTACAGGACTGGTGCAAGGATTTTTGCCACCCTAGGCAAAAGCTAATTTTTCCGCCCCCCTTGACTCTGCCTATTGACCACGCTCTTTGACCCGCCCCTTTTTTGTCGGCCACCTATTTAGACAGACTTCACCCTCCAGCTACATACCATGTCATCCACAGATCCCCATCAGTGTCATCCACAGATCCCCCATAAATGTCATCCACAGATCCCCCATAAGTGTAATCCACAGATCCCCACAAGTGTCATCCACAGATCCCCACAAGTGTCATCCACCGATCCCCATAAGTGTCATCCACAGATCCCCCATTAGTGTCATCCACCACAGATCCCCATAAATGTCATCCACAGATCCCCCTAAGTGTCATCCACAGATCCCCTCCCCGCCCAGCGCCACCTCCTAGCTAATTTATTCACTTCACTTGCCTCTGTGTAATTGCAGAGAAGCGCCTTAATCTCGCACAGGCGCACTGGCAGAGGCATCGTTGAACGAGGCGCACTGGAAGACGGCGCATGCGCACTTCGCTCGACGATGCCTCTGCCAGTGCGCCTGTGCGAGATTACACAGAGGCAAGTGAAGTGAATAAATTAGCTAGGAGGCGGCGCCGCGGGCCGGCGCCTCCAGCAAGAGTGCGCTCTACGCGGTGGCGTACCTTGCTTATGAGTGGCGCTGGCCCTGACTCCCACTGCGCAGCAATTTAGGTCCACATTAGAAAAAGTATACAGCAATCCCATCCCGAACATATCCATACAGGTAAGGACATAGTCAAAAAAGACATATCGTGTCTACATAGCAGTTGGAATTCTAATGTGAAGGCACCTTATAGTAGGAGGGCCATCTACCACCATTCATCCATCCTCAAAGTCAAGATATACTGTTCCTCTTCAAAGCCTAAGATGACAAAACTTGGAATATCAATCTATTTTGGCACTTCCCCCTTTTTTGATACACAAACCGTACCAGCCATATCAAAAGATTGACTTTAGTAATAAGCTCTTGCACCATGGGTGGATCAGGAGCAAGCCAGTAGAAAGCAATTCGTTTTCGAGCCTGGTAAAGAAGACGGAGAACAGATAGCCGATGCCCCACCGTCACAGGGCACCCCGTTACATATTCTAGTATACATAACAAAAGAGTAGAATCCAGTTTTATCTGAAACACTCTCTCGTCAATGCAAAAATTTTTTGTCACTTTGTCATTATTGATGGAGTATTTTATTTTAGCCCAAGGCCGCGACATAATAAAATGTGCACATCTACCTACTGAGGTTGGCCACCATCCAGATCTACTGTTATAAGTTATGACAGGGAGAGAGCTGAAGAGAATCTAGCAGAAAATTAGAGCAATGAATGAGGAGATCTCTGGATCCAGGTGAGGTACAGGGCTGGTTTTAGCTTTGTTACAAGAGATTGTCATGTACTATATGGTGTCTGATTTTAATTTTTTACATCAATTATGATATAAGCCCTTTAAAGGAAAAATTATGCTCATCCCACTGGCTCTTTGTATTGCTGTTGTGTCAGTGTATACTGCGTCCCTAATGTGCATGTGAATACCATAGTTATCGGTGATGTCTGTGTGAGATCATTAGCCCAGTATACACTAACACAACAACACTGTAAAGACTTTACCACCCACAGGATTTCTTTTATATCTTTCTCCTCATCAACATCTAAAATTATGATCATACCAGTTATGTGTGCTTAACCTTTCCCTTACTGTGGTCTTTTTCTTAGGAATCCAAAAATAAATGGAAGACAAATTCCTGTTTAAAGAGAACCCGTCACCTCTCAGACATGCTTTACTAAATAATTGTCTCCCACATGAAGTGACAATTCTGGAGCATCTATGCTTCTAACTGTATGTTGTATCATCCCTCTCTTATTCCTACTAGAAGTTACAAGTTAATGAACCTTGGTCTTCTAAATGCAACATCTTTTAAGTGAGACTCTTTAGGAGCTATACCAGAGTTATACCAGAATTCAATCAGAAAATAACCAAAGGTAACTACAAAAATAGTCATTGTAAATAACGTTTCTGCATTCTTTCCTACATTCATGACCTTTTCATCTTTCATAAAAAGTTTCCTTTCTGGGTTTCACAGAAACATGGCTGACACCCTCTGGCACTGCCTCCCCTGCTGCAGCAGATATCATTTTACTCACACACCCCACCCCGGCTGCAAACATGGTGGAGGAGTTGGTCTCCTGTCAGACAACTTCTCCTACAGCCCAACTCCACTGCCACCCTCCATTACACTCCCTTCATTTGAAGTGCACTCTGTTCACATGTACTCTCCCTCCAACCCCCAGGTAGCTGTCATATACCGCCCCCCAGACCCAGCCCCCCAATTTTCTTGACCACTTCAACACCTGGCTCCTACACTCTCCTTCTGATGACATCCCCAATATCATCATAGGTGACTTCAACATCTCCATTAACACTTGCCACTCAGCCGCCTCTAAGCTTCTACTGCCCTTAGCAAAGTCACCAACGACCTGCTAACTGCCAAAGCCAAACAACATTACTCTTTCCTCCTCCTCCTTGACCTCTCCTCTGCCTTGGACACCGTCGACCACTCCCTTCTGTTAAAAACTCTCTCATTTCTTGGCATCACGGATTTGGCCCTCTCCTGGATCACATCCTACCTCACAGACCGAACATTTAGTGTCTCTCACTCTCACACTACCTCCTCGTCTCATCCCCTCTGTTGGTGTCCCTCAAGGCTCTGTCCTAGTACCCCCGCTTTTCTCAATCTACACCTTTGGCCTGGGACAGCGCATAGAGTACCATGGATTACAGTATAATTTTTATGCTATGTCCTCCTTCTCCTCTCGCTTTCTAAAACTTAACATGGATAAAACTGAATTTATCATCTGTCCCCCATCTCACTCAACCCCCCCCAACAGACCTATCTATCACGATCAATAGCTGCACACTCTCCCTAGTCAACCAAGTCCACTACCTTGGAGTAACCTTTGATTCTGCCCTGTCCTTCAAACAGCACGTCCAAGCCCTTTCCACCACCTGCTGCCTCGCATCTGCGCATTCCTCAACCAAGAGTCGACAAAAATGCTTGTACATGCCCTCATCATCTCCCGCCTAGACTACTGTAACATCCTCCTACAGTATGTGGCCTTCCATCTAGTACTCTTGCACCTCTCCAATCTATCCTTAACTCTGCTGCCCAACTAATTCACCTCTCCCCCATTACTCCTCTGCCTCTCCCCTCTGACTGTTCCTTCACTGGCTCCCCATTGCCCAGCGAATTTAGTTTAAAATACTAACAAATTCATATAAGGTTGCCCACAACCTGTCCCCTTCCTACATCTCTGAGTTATTTTCTCAATTACAATACTCGTAATTGCCAATCCTCACAAGACCTCCTTCTCAACTCTCCTATCACCTCTTCCCACAATCGCCTCCAATATTTCTCATGTGCATCCCCCATACTCTGGAATTCTCTACCCAAACATATCAGACTCTCACCTATAGTGGAATCCTTCAAAAGAAAGCTGAAAACCCACCTCTTCAGGTAAGCCTACAACCAGTCACCCTGCTGCCTCTATACCGCCATGACCAACTTCACCCGCACCTACTGTGCCCTTCCTCCATACCTTGTATATTGTAAGCCCTCGTGGGCAAGGTCCTCTCTCCTTCTGTACCAGTTTGTAACTCGTATAGTTCATGCTTGTTGCATTTGTTTTGTATTATGGGTATGTGCACCCCTTTTTATACACTGCTCAAAAAGATAAAGGGAACACTTAAACAACACAATGTAACTCTAAGTCAATCACACTTCTGTGAAATCAAACTGTCCACTTAGGAAGCAACACTGAGTGACAATCAATTTCACATGCTGTTGTGCAAATGGGATAGACAACAGGTGGAAATTACAGGCAATTAGCAAGACACCCCCAATAAAGGAGTGGTTTTGCAGGTGCTGACCACAGACCACTTCTCAGTTCCTATGCTTCCTGGCTGATGTTTTGGTCACTTTTGAATGCTGGTGGTGCTCTCACTCTAGTGGTAGCATGAGACGGAGTCTACAACCCACACAAGTGGCTCAGGTAGTGCAGCTTATCCAGGATGGCACATCAATGTGAGCTGTGGCAAGAAGGTTTGCTGTGTCTGTCAGCGTAGTGTCCAGAGCATGGAGGCGCTACCAGGAGACAGGCCAGTACATCAGGAGACGTGGAGGAGGCCGAAGGAGGGCAACAACCCAGCAGCAGGACCGCTACCTCCGCCTTTGTGCAAGGAGGAACAGGAGGAGCACTGCCAGAGCCCTGCAAAATGACCTTCAGCAGGCCACAAATGTGAATGTATCTGCTCAAACGGTCAGAAACAGACTCCATGAGGGTGATATGAGGGCCCGACGTCCACAGGTGGGGGTTGTGCTTACAGCCCAACACCGTGCAGGATGTTTGGCATTTGCCAGAGAACACCAAGATTGGCAAATTCGACACTGGCGCCCTGTGCTCTTCACAGATGAAAGCAGGTTCACACTGAGCACATGTGACAGACGTGACAGAGTCTGGAGATGCCGTGGAGAACGTTCTGCTGCCTGCAACATCCTCCAGCATGACCGGTTTGGCATTGGGTCAGTAATGGTGTGGGGTGGCATTTCTTTGGAGGGCCGCACAGCCCTCCATGTGCTCGCCAGAGGTAGCCTGACTGCCATTAGGTACCGAGATGAGATCCTCAGACCCCTTGTGAGACCATATGCTGGTGCGGTTGGCCCTGGGTTCCTCCTAATGCAAGACAATGCTAGACCTCATGTGGCTGAAGTGTGTCAGCAGTTCCTGCAAGACGAAGGCATTGATGCTATGGACTGGCCCGCCCGTTCCCCAGACCTGAATCCAATTGAGCACATCTGGGACATCATGAATCGCTCTATCCACCAATGTCACGTTGCACCACAGACTGTCCAGGAGTTGGCAGATGCTTTAGTCCAGGTCTGGGAGGAGATCCCTCAGGAGACCGTCCGCCACCTCATCAGGAGCATGCACAGGTGTTGTAGGGAGGTCATACAGGCACATGGAGGCCACACACACTACTGAGCCTCATTTTGACTTGTTTTAAGGACATTACATCAAAGTTGGATCAGCCTGTAGTTTTTCCACTTTAATTTTGAGTGTGACTCCAAATCCAGACCTCCATGGGTTGAAAAATTTGATTTCCATTTTTTTATTTTTGTGTGATTTTGTTGTCAGCACATTCAACTATGTAAAGAACAAAGTATTTCAGAAGAATAATTAACTCAGATCTAGGATGTGTTATTTTTGTGTTCCCTTAATTTTTTTGAGCAGTGTATGTACTAAATAATATCTATATAATAATAAATAATAATAATATTATATATATATACACATATATATATATATATATATATATATATGGCAGGACATATATATAGATAATGGCAGGCTAGGCAGAAGTCACAATAAAAAATTGAAAAAGTCCACACAAGCTGCAGAAGTATGGTTAGGAGAGTGGTTCCATAGGGAAATTATTCAATGTACATTTCAATAAAGGTTAAAACATGTAGACCATGCTATGATTTCATTTCAGCAATTAATCCTGCATCATTGTGGAAGCCGCTCGCTGCATACTATATCCCCTTCTGTTTTTTCCTACTTCCTGGTAAATCCAGATTGAACTACTCCAGCAGGCGGCCAGCAATGAGGCAGGGCAAAGTACAAGCCTCCCTGACATCCTCATTCAGTGGGGATCTGCTGCGGGTAAAGAGATTACATGTATCACATACCTGCATAACATATTCTATTTACGTATAAGATCAACACACGGTGCAGAGCACGAAACAAGGTTGCGTGACTCGGGGCAGTTTATATAAATTGTATAATTCCTTTAAGGACTTGTTCACTCTTGTGTTGCCTTAAAAAAACATAAACTTATATAAGAAAAATAGTAGGGTTTAGAAGACACTGTGCATGCACTACATGTTCTCCATTCATGGCAGGGCGCTGTTCTTGACATAGGAGGTGGGACCCGCACCTGTTATACATTTATGGTGTTTCTTATTGAGATGTCTTAAATATCCCAGATGGAAATACCCTTTTAAAGCTGACCAACCCCGACCATCTACTGTGTACGTTGGCCTTCTGACTCTCAGCAGATGTCGAGGGAGATAAAGATCAGGCAAGTTGGATTTCAACTGTCTGAACCAGAGGTTCCTTGGGCCCACCAGAGAAAATTATTCTTGGGACCCCACCTCAATATCATCAAAAATGTCTAATAGGTTTTGATTCAAAGAAATAGATCCTAATGGCAATTTATTGTCTCCAAAGGCAGTTTGGTTTTCTCAGGACCTTTGGTCACCACTATCGTATCAGAGACTAGGCCCACCGGAGGATCTTCTAGATCAGGCATGCTTAACCTGCGGCCCTCCAGCTGTTGCAAAACTACAACTCCCAGCATGCCCGAACAGCCTACAGCAGGGCATTGTGGGAGTTGTAGTTTTACAACAGCTGGAGGGCCGCAGGTTGAGCTTGCCTGTTCTAGATCTTTGGTGGGCCAGTCCGTCGCTGCCAGAGAAGTCCAGAAGCAGCTTCCTCCCCTACTGAGAACACAAGATTATTTGGCCAAGCCAAGAAGGCACTTGTATGAGGGTATAGGGAGTGACAGCTGCTGGCTGAACATCCGACAGCTATATGTAATATATAAAGCTGAGTGTATGTGTGTATGTCCGCTAAAGGAATCCGCACCGTTGCATTTACAATAACGAAATTTGGCACACAGGTACATCAGGTGTCCAGGAAGGTTTTAGACCAGGTCTCAGCTCTCTAGGACGTACTGTACCATTCCTGAGATATTCCCAAAAAATGCATTAGCCAATAGAAGCTTGGTCACATGACCATTATTAGCCAATAGAAGCTCGCAGGTTCTCCAGCCTCCGCATACACAGTTTTACTCCAGGTTTCCATAACAACCCAGCCATTTATCTTCACTGCTGTAGGAGAGCTTTAAAGGAAATCTGTCACCAGGATAATCACTATTGCAGTAAAGCCGTGGCCTAATAGCACTTAGTACCTTATTTCTAGATGTGCCTTTGTTCTAGCAATAGATGTTTTTATCCTCTGAAAATCCAGTTTATTTGGTATGCAAATGAGCCAGTAAGGTGCCCAGAGGGGCGTCACTCTTGCAGGAAGGAGCCCAGACACGCGTCCAAACAATGTGTCTACCCTCAAAAGGCTTAAAACCCCGCCCCCAGGTCCCACTAAGCCACGCCCCTGATCTGGTTAGGTTGAAAAAATGTAGGCAAAAATCAACTTCTGTCAGCTGCAGGAGTGGGAGGGAGGGTGACTTTCTCCCTGCAGCTCACACTCAGAAAGCACAGTGCTGCTGTCTTAGAGTGAGCTGTTCAAAAGGACACGCCCCCGATCCAGTAAAGGCCACTGTTAAGGGGAAGGGCCCCTGTGGAGGTCACTGTCAAAGGGGGTGGTATGCTGTGAAAGTCACTGTTAAAGGGGAAGGCTGCTGTAAAGGTCAAAGTTAGGGGGTGGGCTGCTGTGGAGGTCCAATTTTAAGGGACGGGGCACTATGAGGGGGTCAGTGTTAAGGGATGGGGGGCTGTGGAGGTCACAGTTTTGGGGGCGGGGTGCTGTAGATGTCACTTATAGTGGATAGTGTTGATATCTTTTAATCACACACACAAACATTAAATAAAAATAGATTAAATATACCCGAGCAAAGCCGGGTCCTTCAGCTAGTTATATGTATATGGCCTTCTAAGACTAGGATTCAAAGTTCAGGTAATTGTATGCGGTTTTTGAAGCCAAAACCAGGGGTAGATTTAAAAAGAGGAGAAGACTCAGTCTTTCCTTTTATACTTGTCCTCTGTTCATGAACCATTCCTGGCTTTGGTTTAAAGGGGTTCTCTGGGCTACAAATACTGGTGGTCCATCCTCAGGATAGGTCATAAATATCAGATAGGTGGGGGTTTCGACATCCAGCACCCCCACCGATCAGCTGTCATAGGGCTGGAAGCAGAAGGCACCATACTCTGTCAGGGACATTTATCAAGACGTAGCCCCGTCCCCTTCTGTAAAGACCCGATACTTTTAAAAAAATTTGCTGAAAATTGCAGATCCACAAAACACGGATACTGGCTGTGTGCGTTCCGCATTTTGCAAAAAGGAACATCCGACCCGTAATAGAACAGTCCTATGCTTGTCTGTAATGTGGACAGTAATAGGAAATGTTTTAATTTTTGAGGAGTGCCGCGGAACGGACATACAGATGTGGACAGTACACTGTGTGCTATCTGGATCTTTAGCGGCCCTATTGAAGTGAACGGGTATGCATCCGATGTTGATTGGATGCGGAGAAAAAAAAAAACGTTCATGTGCATGAACCCTTAAAGAGATTATCCCATGACTAATGTAAAAATGAAAATCAGACATCATATATTTGATGACAATCTCTTTCTAACAAAGCTAGAACCAGCCCTGTACCTCACATGGATCCAGAGATCTCCTCATTCATTGCTCTGCTAGATTTATATCAAGCTGACAGCTCAGGGGCGTGTCTTTTCTGCTGCAGCTCAGGGGGCGTGTCTCAGCTCTTCCTATCACAGCTCAGGGGGTGTGTCTCAGCTCCCCCAATCACAGCTCAGGGGACAGTTGAAGGATGAAACTGAGCATGTGTGTCCTTCTCAGTGAGCAGGTCAAAGAAATAAGAAATAAACAAACAGCAGGTGGAGCTATACAGATACATTTTATTGAATAGCTCAGTGGCTATGCTAAATTTTAAATTACATGCATTTGCAAAGTATTCAGACCCAGGTGCTGGATTGAAAACTGTAGAATAATGTAAAGTTCTACACTATTTAAAAAAAAATATCTGAATAATTTTCTCCCAGTTTTCAAGATCTTTGTTTGCAGTCATGCAGTACGAACTCTCAGTGTTAGTAAACAATGAATAACTGCAAGCAGAGATCTTGAAAACTGTGAGAAACTGATACAGAAAGTACATCAGAAAACTAGACTACCGCTGTTGCTGGATTTCTAAAAGTACCGGTATGCTACGTAGATCAAATATACCATTCATGAACCAGGAGGCTCAGGATGAGTAGTGCAATGTCTTTCCCAGATAAGGAGGTTGATTTCGTTTTTAAGTATCCCAGCAACAAGATTTTTTTGTAGACATTTGCTCTAGAGCCTAGGAGTCCTCGATAAGATTGCATTTCCAGATGAAAATACAGAGGTAGGACTTTTATGAAGCATCAGAGCAGAAAACTGGGTCCAAAGTTACGGCCAAAAAGGAAAAAAGAAATGGCGACAGGAATGAGAGAGAATACTGCCGTGGGAATGCTCCCCATCCTCCTAAGACTGTATGTACGCCCCTGGAGAAGGTGGAGAGGGCGTTTATATAATTAGTACAAGACCATAAAGTAGAAAGGAATGAACCGCAGCAAGACGTAATTATGATTGAGTCACTGGATAAATGACTATTACCAGTGAGTGGCCATAATTTGCAATTTCCTCAGTTCCTGAAGAAGCAGTTGTGTGGGCTTCATGACAGAATAATTCTGCTGTCTACTAGAGTCACAGACAACAAACACCCAAATACCAAACAGGCAGTGCAATAACACCAGGGAGATAAAGGGTTACTTTAATTTATACAATAAATAGATAGATAGATAGATAGATAGATAGATAGATAGATAGATAGATAGATAGATAGGAGATGGATAGATAGTAATGAGATAGATAGATAGATAGATAGATAGATAGATAGATAGAATGATAGATAACCACAAACACAGATTAAGCAACAGCACAGTTAGAACGTGTGACTAGGGTGCAAATCCTCAGGGAAGGCAGGCTTCTCTTCCACTGTATAATAAATCCAAAGAACAAGGCAGCACTCGAACTTCAGGTGAAAAGGTGATGACCCAATTTATTTCCCAGGCAACGTTTCGGCCCACTTGACAAAGGCCTCATTGAGTGGGCCGAAACGTTGCCTGGGAAATAAATTGGGTCATCACCTTTTCACCTGAAGTTGGAGTGCTGCCTTGTTCTTTGGATTTAGATAGATAGATAGGAGATAGATAGGGAAACAGCAAGTGGCCCGTAAGCCCCAATGTCCGGATACAGTACTAATCATAGACTCCAAAGGGAAACACCTGAACATGAGCAGGCTTTTCCCAAAAGAAAGGGTTAAAAAAATTAATTGTGCAGTTATCAACGATCCACACTTCACCAATCCAACCAATATCATCCTACATACGGGTACAAACAGCCTTCAAGATCATCATCAGCAGATCGCGGAACAGCCGACACATCTGGCAAACACTGCACAACAGAAGTTCCCGGCCAATAAAATAATAGTGTCATCCCTGCTGCCCAGAAAGGATGTGCCCAACGATACCATCCAAACCATTAACACTAAACTAGCAGCTAAGATCAGCTCTGTGCCAAACATCACCCTGGCACAACACCCCGCCATCAACCGCCTTCATCTATATGACAGCAAACACCTCAATAAGCAAGGAGTTAGCCTGCTGGCCAAAGAAATTAAGGACATTGTACTAAACAGAATTCCCCGGCCTAGACCCTACACAGGCCAATTTAGAGACAACAGAGAAAATCCACTGACAACACAAAGACCTCAAGTATCAAATGCCACACCACAAACAGGAAACAAGGCCCTGTACCCCAATGCGGGCCACCAGAGGCAAAAACCATGGTGGAAACCACCCACCTCACACAGAGAAATACAGAGCAGAGACCTAGACAAGTTAAAAAACCTGCTCAGAACTTTATGTAGAACATTCAAGTGATTGAACACAAGCCTTATCTATCATACCAGAACCAGTCAGACCCCCAGCTCGTCCTATGAAACCCGCTCATTACAAGGTATAAGGACCCGCTCTGACATCCTTTATAATAAGCAGCTGGAACATCCAAGGTCTGAATGCGTCAGCCTTTGGATGTAAAGTAAATGATCCAGACTTCACCCAGAGTTTGAGAAACATCGACATTCAAATCCTTATAGAAACATGGACTAAGGCAGAGAGCGAGTCCCTGGCGCCCACTGGATACAGGGAAATCTCTGTCCCGGCCCTGAAAAATAAAACCACCAAACTTGGCCACTGTTCGGGAGGCATACTAGTGTCGTATAAAGTGGAGCTCCATGAGCAGATCAGACCAGTGAAACGGGGAAACAGCCACATCTGGATCAGAATAGACCGCTCTATCCTCACCTCCCAGTCTGACATCTACCTCTGTGTGGCCTACATACCACCACCTGAGTTCCCCTACTAGAACCCAGAATGCTTTGTGATCCTGCAAAGGGAAGCCGCCCGCTATCAAACCCTGGGAAAAGTCCTTATCATGGGAGACCTCAATGCCAGAACAGGCAGGGAAAGAGACTACCTGACCACAGATGGAAACATCTATATATATGGAGCACAGACCGACAGCGACAGCTCAGCACATACAGACAGGAACAGTTACGACAGCATGGTAAATAAAAGTTGCAAAAAATTGTTAAAACTTTGCCAAAGCCTAGAACTCCACTTCCTCAACGGTCGCACCAAGGGAGACTCTTTAGGAAGGACTACATTAAACTTGCATGCGGGTAGCAGCGTAGTGGACTACGCCATCACAGACATGGACCCCACAAACATTGGGGCCTTCATAGTCAGCCCACAATCGCACTTGACTGACCAAACATCCCTATATATTAAGTCCACAAACAAACCACCAGGACAAATACCTCAGCAGGCCGGGCTCTTCACACTACCTCCATCTTATAAGTGGTCCAAGACATCGGCTCAGAAATATAAAGAGGTGCACAATAAACCAGAAATCCAAGAGATGCTCTACTACTTCAACAACAAGGTGTTTGAGATAAACCCAGAAGGAGTCAATCAAGCTGTAAGAAATCTTAATAATATATTTTACACAATGGCAGAAATGGCTGACCTGAAAAAGTATAGCCACCTGAAGCAAAAAGAAGATAACCCCATTACTTGGTTTGATGAGACGTGCAGAGCTGTACGGAAAACCTTAAGATCGGCCTCAAATAAAAACCATAGAGATCCCAACAACACCAACCTACGGGAAGTCTATGACACAACCCACAGGCAATACAAAACCCTCCTCAGAAGGGAAAAGCAAGAATATACCTCAACCAAACTTACACAGCTTCAAGATGCCATCCAAGATAACTCCTTCTGGGAACTATGGAACCACCTGGGCACAAATGAGAAGAAAAACAACCTCCATATTCAGAACGGCAACATATGGCTCCAGTATTTCAGAGACCTTTACAGAGACATCCCAAAAGAAGAACGTAACCCAGACCAAGAATAAATGAGGTCATAACTGAAGAGCATGGAACAGATACTTAAAGATTTCCAAAACCCGCTAGACTCACCCATAACACTGCAGGAGATATCAGAGAGAATATCAACCATAAGAGGTAAGAAAGCCAGCGGCAGAGATGGCATCCCACCCGAAATAATTAAGTACAGCCAGCAATGTAGGCAGCCATAACAAAACTGTACAACATTGTGCTAAGCGCTGGCTACTTCCCCCAAGCCTGGAACCAAGGTGTCATAACCCCAATACACAAGAGCGGGGACAGGTATGACCCGGCCAACTAGCAAGGGATATGTGTCAGCAGCAATCTGGGGAAACTAACAGTATCCTGAACCAGATAATCCTCGGCTTTCTCACCCAGCACAATGTACTCAGTAAAAGCCAAGGAGGGTTCATGCCAAACCACCGCACCACAGATCACATCTACACCCTGCACCGCCTCATCCAGAGCCATGTCCACAACACAAAGCAGTGAAAGATATACGCTTGTTTCGTGGACTTCAAAAAAGCCTTTGACTCGGTGTGGCACCCTGGATTGCTCCTGAAGCTATTGGATCAATTTAAAAAAGATCAACACTATGGTGTTCCAGAGAAGGAAAACAAAGTTAGCCAGGCCCCCTACATTCACGCTACACAACCGCCCTCTTACACCAACCAACAGGTACACCTACCTGGGCCTGATAATTGACCAAACTGGGAGCTTCAAATCAGCCATTGAGGAGCTGAAAGACAAAGCATGCAAGAACTTCTACAACATCAGAAGATGACTGTACCACCTCAAAGTACCCGTGAGGGTCTGGCTTAAAATCTTTGACTCCGTTATTGCACCAATCCTCCTGTATGGCAGTGAAGTCTGGGGCACTCACACGTACCCTGACTGGCCAAGATGGGATTCCAGCCCAACAGAAATATTCCACCTGGAATTCTGTAAGCATCTCCTCCAGGTCCATTGGAGCACCTCTAACAGTGCCTGTCGAGGGGAGCTTAGCAGATTCCCTCTACAGTTTACAATCTAGAAGAGGGCGCTATCATTCTGGGGCCATCTACATGATAGTAGTGAAGGCTCCCATCACCATAAAGCCTTGCTACACCAAGAGATCCCAGGCAAGGTAAAGCCCCAAAATCAACTTACTGAAACCCAGCCTGACCAGAAAATCACCCCACACCACCTCGAAAAAGCCGGGATCAGGAACACAGTAAACAAGAGACAAAGGGAACATGTCAGTGAATGGAGGAAGGAGGTGAGAGCATCCTAGAAGCTGACGGTGTACCAGAGCCTGCAGAGAGACTACAAACTGGCCCCATATCTGGAGAAACTAGGGAACCCCAGAGACCGGAAAATCCTGAGCCGCTACCAGGGGCGTACAAAGAAATCATTGGGCCCCATAGCGAGAATTTGAACTGAGCCCCCATGCCCTGTTCTTAGCCCTTCTCACTACACACACTACTCACCTACTTGCACTGGAACCCAACAGATGCCATTATAATGAATGCAATATAGTGGGTGCCAGCATTGTTTGACATATGGCGGACACAGCAATTCAGGTAATTCTGCTCCTTTGCTGGAATAGAATACCAGAATCTGATCACAAAAGTTCACATAGTCTTACCCAATTAACTGTGACGGCTGATTATTATATAGTGTGCCACTGCCATACCTCCCATGAACTGTTCTTGCTGTGCGGCTTATTATATAGTGGCACAATATATAATAGGCAGCACAGCAGACACAGTTCATGGGGGGGGCGTCTATGGTGGCACACTATATAATAGGCAGCACAGCAGACACAGTTCATGGGGGGGGCGGCTATGGTGGCGCACTATATAATAGGCAGCACACCAGACACAGTTCATGAGGGGGCGGCTATGGTGGCACACTATATAATAGGCAGCACAGCAGACACAGTTCATGGGGGGGCGTCTATGGTGGCGCACTATATAATAGGCAGCACAGCAGACACAGTTCATGGGGGGGCGGCTATGGTGGCGCACTATATAATAGGCAGCACATCAGACACAGTTCATGGGGGGGCGGCTATGGTGTCGCACTATATAATAGGCAGCACAGCAACAAGCACAGTTCAAAATGGTCGGGGCTATGGTGCACACATAAGCAGACAGCAAGCACAGTTCATAATGGGGGAACTATGGTGCCACCATAGCCCCCCCTTTATGAACTGTGCCAGTGCCACCTTAGCCCCTCCTTATGGACTGTGCATAAGGAGGGGCTAAGGTGGCACTGGCACAGTTCATAAAGGGGGGGCTATGGTGGCACCATAGTTCCCCCATTATGAACTGTGCCTGCTGTCTGCTCTGCTGCTTATGTATGCAAACATAGCCCCGACCCCTATAAATGAACTGCGCTTGCTATTGGTGAATACTGCCCCCAACTCTGAACTTTGGCATTTCAGTGCAAACTGCTGCTTGCTTACTGTGCACTTGCTGTTGCTGTCACTGGACAGAGTGACAGGCAGAGTAGATCTTCAAACAAGTCACTCTCTCTGCAGGATGACTGGTGTCTGGAGGGTGATGCTGGTTCCCGGTCATAGCAGTCAGGTCAGGTCACAGCAAGGGGAGCAGCAACAGTAGTCCCCTGCTGTGCGCACCGCTAGGCTAGCCAATCAGCAGCATGCTCTGCTACTGCTAGCACAGCACTGCTAAATGCTGATTGGCGCCAAATCGACCAGCGCCCAGCAGACAGAAGTGCTCTAGGCTGCAAGCAGGGACTGTGACTGCCAGCGGAACATGGACTGTGTAAGGGGCCATCCGAACATAGGGGAAGCAGGGAGCAAGAAGACATGCCCCGAACAATAGACAGGAACTCTGAGTAACCATTTTTATTTAGTTTAAGTATGGGTCCGGGTCCATTCACAGCCGGGCCCCCTTCCCACACAGGCCCCATAGCAGCTGCGTGGTCTGCCTCTATTGGCGGTACGCCACTGGCCCACAGCCTGGCCGTCGAATCCGGATGGCATCGACAGAGCTACATGCCTAGAGAAAGCAGACTGTGCAAGCAGTGCCACCTGGAGGCAGTGGAGGATGAGGCCCACTTCCTGATATACTGTCCCAAATACTCAGCAGTGAGGGAAATCCACTTTAGGAGACTGTCTGATCTCTGCCCAGACTTCAGCTCCATGGAGGAAGAAGAGAAACTGCCCATCCTGCTGGGAGAGGAAGAGAACACTGTGGACATAGCAGCACAATATATCAGTGCCTGCCACAGACTGAGAGGAGCCTGATATGTGAGTGAGTGGCCATAATTTGCAATTTCCTCCGTTCCTGAAGAAGCAGTTGTGTGGGCTTCATGACAGAATAATTCTGCTGTCTACTAGAGTCACAGACAACAAACACCCAAATACCAAACAGGCAGTGCAATAACACCAGGGAGATAAAGGGTTACTTTAATTTATACAATAAAATGTAAGTGCGAAACCATAGATAGATAGACTGATAGGAGATAGATAGATAGATAGATAGATAGATAGATAGATAGATAGATAGATAGATATGAGATATATAGATACGAGATAGATATGAGATGGATAGATAGATAGATAGATAGATAGATAGATAGATAGATAGATAGATAGATAGATAGATAGATAGATAGATAGATAGATAGGAGATGGATAGATAGTAATGAGATGGATAGATAGATAGATAGATAGATAGATAGATAGATAGATAGATAGATAGATATGAGATGGATAGATAGTAATGAGATGGATAGATAGATAGATAGATATGAGATGGATAGATAGATAGATAGATAGATAGATAGATATGAGATGGATAGATACGAGATAGATATGAGATGGATAGATATCAGATGGATAGATAGTAATGAGATGGATAGATAGATAGATAGATAGATAGATAATTCAATAGATAAGTCAATAGATAGATAATTAGATAATTCAATAGATAAATAATATATAGACCATAATATAATAAACTACCAATTGTCATTCAAAAACGTTTTTCTTCAGGGAGGCACAAAAAAACGCTGAACTTCCAAAAATCAGAATCTGACTAGCTTAGAAAGAACATTAGCCTCACTAACTGGGACAATATCCTCAAACATAAAAATACAGCCACAAAATGGGATATTTTTCAAAGCATCCTAAACTCTGATTGTGAGAGATACTTAACTCATGGGAATAAAAAGGTGAGAAACAAGAAAAAATGTGGATAAATAGAAATACATAACAAAAATAAAGCACTTAAAGTACTAAAACATGAATGTAGCGAACAAGCGCTAAAAAATTATAAGGAAAAAAAATTGAATATGTAAAAGACAGAGAAAGGCAGCCAAGCTGCAGACAGAGAGATTTATTGCCAAAGAGAGTAAAACTAACCCTAAAATGTTCTTCAATTATACAAATGGAAAAGAGGTTAAACTTGAGTGTGTTGGCCCTTTAAGGAGTAATAAGGGAGGAGTTATCGAGGAGAACACAAATGCATGAAATTTTTCTACTCAATTCACTGAGGAAAATAAACTGTCAGATAAAATGCAGAATATAAAAGTAAATTCCCCATTATAAGTGCCCTGTCTGACCCAGGGAGAAGTGCAGCAGCATCTTAAAAAAGATTAAAATAGACAAATCGCCGTGACCAGATGGCATACACCCCCGTATTCTAGGACTAATGTTATATACAGACCCTTATTTCTGATATGTAAGGACTGTATACTGACAGGGAGTATCCCACAGGATTGGCGCATAGCAAATGTGGTGCTAATATTCAAAAAAGGTCCAAAAACAGAGCCTGGAAACTATAGGCCGGTAAGTTTAACATCTGTTGTGGGTAAACTGTCTGAAGGTTTTCTTAGAGATGCTATCTTAGAGCATCTCAACGGAAATAAGCAAATAACACCATATCAGCATGGCTTCGTGAGGGATCGGTCATGTCAAACTAATTTAATCAGTTTCTATGAGGCGGTAAGTTCTAGACTTGACAGCGGTGAATCAATGTATTTCGTATATCTGGACTTCTCCAAAGCATTTGACACTGTACCACATAAAAGGTTAGTATATAAAATGAGAATGCTCGGACTGGGAGAAAACGTCTGTAAGTGGGTAAGTAACTGGCTCAATGATAGAAAACAGAGGGTGGTTATTAATGGTACACAGTCAGATTGGGTCACTGTCACTAGTGGGGTACCTCAGGGGTCAGTATTAGGCCCTATTATCTTCAATATATTTATTAATGATCTTGTAGAAGGCTTGCATAGTAAAGTATCAATTTTCGCAGATGACACTAAACTGTGTAAAGTAATTAACACTGAAGAGGACAGTATACTGCTACAGAGGGATCGGATAGATTGCAGGCTTGGGCAGATAAGTGGCAGATGAGGTTTAACACTGACAAATGTAAGGTTATGCACATGGGAAGGAATAATGCAAGTCACCCGTACATACTAAATGGTAAAACACTCGGTAACACTGACATGGAAAAGGATCTAGAAATTTTAGTAAACAGCAAACTAAGCAGCAAAAACCAGTGTCAGGCAGCTGCTGCCAAGGCCAATAAGATAATGGGTGGCATCAAAAGGGGCATAGATTCCCGTGATGAGAACATAGTCCTACTACTTTACACATCACTAGTCAGACCACACATGGAGTACTGTGTACAGTTCTGGGCTCCTGTGAACAAGGCAGACATAGCAGAGCTGGAGAGGGTCCAGAGGAGGGCAACTAAAGTAATAACTGAAATGGGTGAACTACAGTACCCTGAAAGATTATCATGTAATGTGGTTATATGGGTGCAGGGGATGTACCATTGTATATTTAGCCAGATTTTCCACTGTCATAGTGGCAGACATATTAGTTGTTTTAACCTGTCTTTCCCAAAAACTGATGTACGTGAGAAAACTAAAAAAAAACTGACGAATGTGAATGTTAACAATGTGACCTATACATAATATAGTAAAATAGGTTTCATAATGATTACGTGACACACAAAACATAATACTTTTAATCATACACAACACAAAAAGCCATCATGACACAGACATAAAAGCTTTATCCTGCTGGTAGAGATGTGGCGCCCTGCTGCGGATTTATAGGATGAAGTAATTACCGCCATAATGCATAGTTAAATGTATCTAGTAACAATGCTCAAGTGTTAATGTGTATTGAGGAAGTTACATGAAATCTTCTCCAAGAAGGAGATCAGATGGAAGTCATGTATTGCATAACCTGCAACATGGCCCTGACAAACAGAAGGGGAAAGATCTCCGGCCTCACTGCTACAAGGGATCCTGTATTTGGTTATGTGCAGTATGTCAATGGTCAAGAAATAAAACACCAAAAATCTCAAAATTCTTCAAAACTATGAGAAATATATATTCTTCTGCATATGTAATATCGCTGGCTGCAGTACAAGCCTCCCCCACCTCCGTCTCCAATGTAGCTGCTACATGGATTTGCACATACAGTACTATATACAATATTGTGACGTGAATTCACATTTAAATGTTTGAAACAGCAGGTATAGAAATTATTTAAACATCCAATGAAAGATCTGAAAACATTTTGTTCACTCATTATGTGGAAATCTTTTAGAAAAGGGAATGTGTCACCAGAAAATGATCCATTGGTTAAATCAAGTTTTATGTTAAACGGAATTTTTAAAAAAAAAATCCACGTAACTATTAAAAAAAATCCATTAATAACGCTCTGACACTTTATGTTCTAAGGAGATCACTCTACAGCAGTCATCATATTATTATCGAAAGCAGGACTACAATGACAGAAAACATCTCTGTATAGAAAACATAGGATCCACCATTCACAACAGGTGATGGTCACAACTTATCTACCCCCTTTCCTTTTACAATGATCACAATAGGTGGTCACAACTTATCTACCCCCTTCCCTGCACAATGATCACAATAGGTGGTCACAACTTATCTACCCCCTTTCCTGCACAATGATCACAATAGGTGGTCACAACTTATCTACCCCCTTCCCTGCACAATGATCACAATAGGTGGTCACAACTTATCTACCCCCTTTCCTGCACAATGATCACAATAGGTGGTCACAACTTATCTATCCCCTTTCCTGCACAATGATCACAATAGGTGGTCACAACTTATCTACCCCCTTCCCTGCACAATGATCACAATAGGTGGTCACAATTTATCTACCCCCTTTCCTGCACAATGATCACAATAGGTGGTCACAATTTATCTACCCCCTTTCCTGCACAATGATCACTATAGGTGGTCACAACTTATCTACCCCCTTCCCTGCACAATGATCACAATAGGTGGTCACAACTTATCTACCCCCTTTCCTGCACAATGATCACAATAGGTGGTCACAACTTATCTACCCCCTTTCCTGCACAATGATCACAATAGGTGGTCACAACTTATCTACCCCCTTTCCTGCACAATAATCACAATAGGTGGTCACAACTTATCTACCCCCTTTCCTTTTACAATGATCACAATAGGTGGTCACAACTTATCTACCCCTTTCCCTGCACAATAATCACTATAGGTGGTCACAACTTATCTACCCCCTTTCCTGCACAATGATCACAATAGGTGGTCACAACTTATCTACCCCCTTTCCTGCACAATGATCACTATAGGTGGTCACAACTTATCTACCCCTTTCCCTGCACAATGATCACTATAGGTGGTCACAACTTATCTACCCCCTTTCCTTTTACAATGATCACAATAGGTGGTCACAACTTATCTACCCCTTTCCCTGCACAATAATCACTATAGGTGGTCACAACTTATCTACCCCCTTTCCTGCACAATGATCACAATAGGTGGTCACAACTTATCTACCCCCTTTCCTGCACAATGATCACAATAGGTGGTCACAACTTATCTACCCCCTTCCCTGCACAATGATCACAATAGGTGGTCACAACTTATCTACCCCCTTTCCTGCACAATGATCACTATAGGTGGTCACAACTTATCTACCCCCTTTCCTGCACAATGATCACAATAGGTGGTCACAACTTATCTACCCCCTTTCCTTTTACAATGATCACAATAGGTGGTCACAACTTATCTACCCCTTTCCCTGCACAATGATCACAATAGGTGGTCACAACTTATCTACCCCCTTCCCTGCACAATGATCACAATAGGTGGTCACAACTTATCTACCCTCTTTCCAGCACAATGATCACAATAGGTGGTCACAACTTATCTACCCCCTTCCCTGCACAATGATCACAATAGGTGGTCACAACTTATCTACCCCCTTCCCTGCACAATGATCACAATAGGTGGTCACAACTTATCTACCCCCTTTCCTGCACAATGATCACAATAGGTGGTCACAACTTATCTACCCCCTTTCCTGCACAATGATCACAATAGGTGGTCACAACTTATCTACCCCCTTTCCTGCACAATAATCACAATAGGTGGTCACAACTTATCTACCCCCTTTCCTTTTACAATGATCACAATAGGTGGTCACAACTTATCTACCCCCTTTCCTGCACAATGATCACAATAGGTGGTCACAACTTATCTACCCCCTTCCCTGCACAATGATCACAATAGGTGGTCACAACTTATCTACCCCCTTTCCTGCACAATGATCACTATAGGTGGTCACAACTTATCTACCCCCTTTCCTGCACAATGATCACAATAGGTGGTCACAACTTATCTACCCCCTTTCCTTTTACAATGATCACAATAGGTGGTCACAACTTATCTACCCCTTTCCCTGCACAAGGATCACAATAGGTGGTCACAACTTATCTACCCCCTTTCCTTTTACAATGATCACTATAGGTGGTCACAACTTATCTACCCCCTTCCCTGCACAATGATCACAATAGGTGGTCACAATTTATCTACCCCCTTTCCTGCACAATGATCACTATAGGTGGTCACAACTTATCTACCCCCTTTCCTGCACAATGATCACTATAGGTGGTCACAACTTATCTACCCCCTTTCCTGCACAATGATCACAATAGGTGGTCACAACTTATCTACCCCCTTCCCTGCACAATGATCACTATAGGTGGTCACAACTTATCTACCCCCTTTCCTGCACAATGATCACAATAGGTGGTCACAACTTATCTACCCCCTTTCCTGCACAATGATCACAATAGGTGGTCACAACTTATCTACCCCCTTTCCTGCACAATGATCACAATAGGTGGTCACAACTTATCTACCCCCTTTCCTGCACAATGATCACTATAGGTGGTCACAACTTATCTACCCCCTTTCCTGCACAATGATCACAATAGGTGGTCACAACTTATCTACCCCCTTCCCTGCACAATGATCACTATAGGTGGTCACAACTTATCTACCCCCTTTCCTGCACAATGATCACAATAGGTGGTCACAACTTATCTACCACCTTCCCTGCACAATGATCACTATAGGTGGTCACAACTTATCTACCCCCTTTCCTTTTACAATGATCACAATAGGTGGTCACAACTTATCTACCCCCTTTCCCTGTACAATGGCCTCTGTACAGGTCACAACTTATCTACCCCCTTTCCTTTTACAATGATCACAATAGGTGGTCACAACTTATCTACCCCCTTTCCTTTTACAATGATCACAATAGGTGGTCACAACTTATCTACCCCCTTTCCCTGTACAATGGCCTCTGTACAGGTCACACTGCACGTTGGTTATTATGTCTAAAAAACACATCTCAGTTCTCTTGGGCTATTTCTCTAAAGATGACAAAAACAGAATCCTATACATGATCTGGCAATACTTGACCGTCTCAGGCACCTAAGACCTGAGAACCGAAATAAAAACTTGAGAAGTCTCCCAATTCATGATATATGTATAGATGACCTATTCCTAACATATAATCGTATGCATTCACGCTCGCAGCTGGCCACGTGCCATGTAAAGCAGATGGAAGCAACACTACAGAGCACAGAGGGGCCACATAATCCAAACTGCAAATCCCTTCTCAAACACCAGCAAACACAATGCAAGTTTATTTCTTATAGCATAAAACAATGCGAGAGGCCAAGGCAGGTGCAGCCGTCTGAACGGACAATGACAGGACGTTCTCAAACACACATCATACATGGCTCTGATTACCCATATAACATGGTGGCTGGTAAAGTAATGGAGATGGTTTATATCTCACCCAGAATGCTCAGATGGGTCAGGTAAAAGAATTCTGGGTGGTTTCAGCAAAGTGTAGTTGGCTGAGGCACTTTTCTTTAAAGCCTACCTGAGTTTTCTCGTTGGAACTGTGATGGATCTGGTGTTTTTTTGGGCTTCCCTAAAGTCTCTTTTAGCGATTTTATTCCTTGTTTCAGCTGCACAGCTAGATTCATTTCTCTCACAAGTGGCAGATGTCTCCCTTCTGTTGAATCTGCCAGTACTGTATGCAGTAACCTCACTTTCCTTACTTCCCACTACGTTTTTTTTCTTCTAGGGAGCTCAGAAAGCTGCTAAGGAGGGAGATATCAGACTTACAGACACACAAGAGCTTCTCCGCAGTGTAAAAGCAATGCTTCTATCAAGCTCAGGAGCTCAGATAGCTAGCTCTGACATGTATTGTAGTATGCTGACGCTGATTACTACAAAAACCCCAGCCTCTACACCATGTGTGGGCACATCCCGACCCCTACAAATCAAATTATGCCCCCTAGTTATAAAATATAACTGACCTGTTTAAATGTCCCTTACTCTAATGAAATCTATGTGATGAAACTGATTACATTAAAATTAATTACCTGCTGGCTATGCTGATAAAGCAAGCATGGCACAATAATGGCGGATCTCCTCCCTCTCCACAGTGCTCCTCCCCTGCCCTTCCAAAGCCCCAACAGCCATTGGCTGCTCAAGTCAGCTGGTAGCCTATGCAGGATGGGAAATTAAAGGGCCCACCCTGGAGGTACCATATAGCTCACTCCCAAATTGTTCACGACCATCACCCTCTGTGTCCAGCACTATCCGCCCTCCCTTCAGCACCAGCACTTACACCAGCTATCAAAGCCCCCCCCCCCATGCCACTTTAAACAAAAGAGTTGAACGGCACTCCTCTTGGAGATAGGTGGTGCTCAGTGGTAAAGGACACTAAGGCTACATGCACACGACCGTATGTGTTTTGCGGTCCGCAAAAAAAACGGATGACGTTCCGTATGGCATCCGTTTTTTTTTGCGGATCTGTTTTTTTTTGCGGATCCATTGTAATAATGCCTATCCTTGTGTCATGCCCTGCTCTGATTATGTGCGGAGGTCGGCCAGAATAGCAGCACGTGTTTAGTTTTGTTTTGGAGTCGTGCTGGACCCGCCTCCCATCAGGTGCACTGGGTGGGGTCATTGGTTTAAATATCACTCTAACCCAGTGTTCTGAGCGGGTTATAGAAATCAGTCTGGCCTTGGAAGCAAGGAAGGAAGGTTGTCTGTTCCAGCTCAGAAAAGATAAGTGTGGTTTCAGTTTCTGTTGTTTGCTGTCTAGGTTGTATTTGTGTCATCTCTCTCATCCAGGTTCTGTGCGAGCAGGCTGCTCCTATTCCCTTTTCACCATCTCAGGGAATCTAGGGTGTTTTAGCCCAGGCACGAGGACACATCATTCCTACCTTCAAGGTCTGAATGTGGGCTGAGCAGTGCAGGGAAAGAAGTCAGGGATTAGCTAGGAGGTGACCCTTCCCCTGCTTCTCGCCTAGAGCCTGGTTGATGGTTTATCTGTGTGTCTGAGTTCCCGTCCGCCGTGACACCTTGTCCGCAAACTAGAAAAAAATAGGACATGCACTATTTTTTTTGCGGAGCAACGGAACGGACATACTGATGCAGACAGCAAACGGTGTGCTGTCTGCGTTTTTTGCGGACCCATTGAAATAGATCGGCCACGGAAACAAAATACGGTCGTGTGCATGAGGCCTTACAGTAATGATAGAAACCACAGGACTCTAAAGACATTTTTTGTAATGATTTCTTATTTATTTCATTATTATTATTTCATTGTTTTAATCCATCCGCATAACTAATTACTGGCCAACGTTTCGGTCCTACACCATCCGCCATACATGATGCCCAAGACACCAAGGCCGTGAACAAGGTCCGTGTAGGACCGAAACGTTGGCCAGTAATTAAGCGTTTTTATAGGACCGCGCGACTAACTCCTTTTCCTCTGAGTCTAAAATCATTGTGGACACGTGTTGAAGTTTGATTTTCAGTTTTGTTGGCCAGTAATTAATTATGCGGATGGATTTAAACAATGAAATAATAATAATAATGAAATAAATAAGAAATCATTACAAAACATTTCTTCAGAGTCCCCGTGGTTTCTATCATAACCCCCATGCCACTGACAGTGCCTTGGGTAATAGTAATGTCCCCCATAATTCCTCCAGTAAAAAGGCCCCTATAGTGTCTGCTATATTCCCCAATTGTGCCCATATTGTGCACCCGATAATAATGACGCCATAGTGACTCAGTATTAAAAATGCACCCTTCGTGACCCCGGTAATAAAAAATAACCCAGTAATAATAATGCTCCCACCCAGTAATCATATCTCCTACTCTGCCTCCAGTAATATTAATGTCCCCTATTGTGCCTCTGGTAATAATAATGTCCCCACAGTGCCCCCTGGTAATATCCCCCCACTACCCCTAGTAATGTTCCTATAGCACCCACAGTAATATCCCCCCACTAGAATTAGTGAGGTGGACGGAGAAATAAGGAAAAGAACAAACAGCAGAATTTTAAGAAATTCGCTTATCTCTGAGGCGGTCGCATGCGCTTAGTTTGAATCTTCAACTGCTATTAGACATATCTTCTGTTAAAAGCTGTGGCAGTTAGAGAGAGAGATGCAGCAGAAAGGACAAGCCCCCTGGGCTGTGATGGGGTGAGAGATGCAGCAGAAAGGACATGCCCCCTGGGCTGTGATGGGGTGAGAGATGCAGCAGAAAGGACATGCCCCCTGGGCTGTGATGGGGTGAGAGATGCAGCAGAAAGGACATGCCCCCTGGGCTGTGATGGGGTGAGAGATGCAGCAGAAAGGACATGCCCCCTGGGCTGTGATGGGGTGAGAGATGCAGCAGAAAGGACATGCCCCCTGGGCTGTGATGGGGTGAGAGATGCAGCAGAAAGGACATGCCCCCTGGCCTGTGATGGGGTGAGAGATGCAGCAGAAAGGACATGCCCCCTGGCCTGTGATGGGGTGAGAGATGCAGCAGAAAGGACATGCCCCCAGCTTGCATGTTGAATAAATCTAGGAGAGCAACTGAAACAATAAATGTGAAGATCTTTACGTGTAAATGGAGACTAGGCTTCGCTAAGCTACTGCAATTGTGTTACTTGCAAATGAGGAACTGTCATTTATGCCTTAAAGGGGTTGTCCCACAGAAAATATTCTACATTTTTTAAACCGGCATCTGGATCTGAATACTTTTGTATTTACATGTAATTAAACATTTAGTTTAGTTCCTGATCTAGTCAATAAAATCTATCTGTATAGCGCCACCTGCTGTTTGTAAAATACAGTATAGCCACTGAGTTATTCACTGAAATCTATCTGTATAGCGCCACCTGCTGTTTGTAAAATATAGTATAGCCACTGAGTTATTCACTGAAATCTATCTGTATAGCGCCACCTGCTGTTTGCCCCTTTTTCTAAGTTCTCTAATTCTCTCAGGTTGACACACGTGCTCAGTTTTATTCTTTAACTGCCATCAGCTGCAGTAGAGAGGACACGCCCTCTGAAAAGTGCATGACCCTGAGCTGCCGTCTTGGAATAAATCTAGCAGAGCAATTGCTAGAGCAATGAATGGGTAGATCTCTATATGCATGTGAGGTACAGGGCTGGTTGTAGTTTTGTTAGAAAGAGATTGTACATTACTCAGGGGATAACCCCTTTAAAGCGGTTGTCTCACTTCAGTAAGTGCCATTTATCCTGTAGAGAAAGTTAATACAAGCCACTTACTAATGTATTGTGATTGTCCATATTGCTTCCTTTGCTGGCTGGATTCATTTTTCCATCACATTATAGACTGCTCGTTTCCATGGTTATGACCACCCTGTAATCCATCAGTGGTGGTCGTGCTTGCACACTGTAGAAAAAAGCACCAGTCTAATGTGAGCTCCCACGGTCCCAGCCACCAGAGAGGCTTCTTTGTTGGCCAAGACTGTGGGAACTGTAGTGTCGAAGCACGACCACCACTGATGGATTACAGGGTGGTCATAACCATGGAAACGAGCAGTGTATAATGTGATGGAAAAATGAATGCAGCCAGCAAAGGAAGCAATATGGACAATCACAATACATTAGTAAGTGCCTTGTATTAACTTTCTCTACAGGATAAATGCCACTTACTGAAGTGAAGTTCTACACAACCAGAGGTCCTCTTTAAAGCCCTCGCAGCCTTGATTTGGATGTCGACAGGCTGCCATTTACCCTCCAGGTTTCCTTTTGAAAGGGAAGCGTTAGAATGTATGGATCCAGCCACTCTTTGAAATCATACATAGTAATGTTACACCGCCATCCGCTTACCGGTGTAAGACGAGGGTATTTACAAGCTTAGAAGGAGCCGTCACAACTCCACATTTTACACTGTCGATGATCTGGTGAGCCTGTCTTGTGGGGGAGGGGGGAGAAGGCTTTGTGTATTATTACTTGCTGTGTGTGCGAGAGACTACCACCCCACCATGACTCCCCGGTGCCATAATCACTGGATATGCTCTAGTCATCGCTTCCTCCTCCGGCTTCTGACAGCATAAAACACAGTCATTAATGGAACAATACCTAGATACATAATAGTGCAGAAAGGAGAACAGCTGCATGGCGGTTTAGGTGGCATGGTGGTACAGATCAGTGAGTCACCATGAGAAGGGGTGGAGGCAGAGGGCGCACTGGTTACACACACACAACAGAGTGCTTTTCAGAGATATAAACCCGTTTTGGGTGAAAAAGACGAAAGCAAATCCATTTTATAGCCTCGTTTTGTTATGACTTCTGCAATGAAGATGGTACAATGAAGACCTTCTGCCTTAAAGGGGACGTGTCACCAGAAAGGGGCCTATTGCTTAAATAAAGTTTTTATGTTAAACATATTTTTTGTCTATATAGCTATAGTTTAAAAAAAAAATAATAATAATCTTAAATCCTGCAGTTTTCACACTGGCCACTAGGCATAATAATATGTCAAGACTCCCTGGTCTTTGAGAGCAGCCACATGGACCATAGACAACATAATGTGGAGGGGTCCCGATTGATTTCTGTGGCGTGTTCTGTGATCCGTGCAGAGGTCAGGAGTGAGCTGATAAGCTGATAATCCTGCCTGTGATGATAATGAGATGACTGCTGAAAAGATGACTGCTGAAGACATACTTCAGGCTTAGTGGTCAGTGCAGAAACTGCATTATTCTAAGCCTTTTTTTTATATAGTGACATGGAAAATGTAAACAAAAATTACCAAAAATTGTAAAAACATATGTTTGACATAAAAATGTGATTTGGACACTAGGTTATTTTCTGATGACAGATTCCCTTTATTGCTAACTGAAAGTGGACAAGCGTGAATTCTCCCAAGTTTGTCTTCTTCTCACATCTCAATACACAAGCTTCTCTGGCTTTAGAAAAAAGTCCCAAATCTTTTTGTTTACAGGCACTGGTAAAAAATCCCCTACTTTTATGGACTGTTTGTGTATATACAGAAGGATGACAGCCCTGTTGTTGGTCACCTGAAGCTCTCTACCACCATAAATCAAAACTGCACAGTCTGGAGCATAGCTGCCGCCAAACGAATCCATGGACTGCCAATAGCCACACCTTCAGACATAGCGCAAAGTGATCAGAAGCAAACTTTAATTCCATAGAAGTCAGTAGAAAGGCTGTCCAATGATCAAATAGGCTGTCCACCAAGCTCTAATTATCCCTACACATTAGCAAACTTCTACAGACCTGTTTATAATCACCCCTTCATCTCTAAACTTCTGTAATGCCTGGTCTACTCTCACCTCATCCACCATCTCTCTGCTCACTCTCTCCTTGACGCCTTACAATTTGGTTTTCACACCTTACATTCTACACAAACAACTCTTAGAAAATGACCTCCTGACATCTCTAGAATCTGCCCCGTTCTTACTGTGGAAGCAACTAAAACTCTCATTGTTGCCCTGATCCATTCTCGTCTGTAGGGTAAGAAGAGGAACTCACTATTAATTGGTCTCCCGCCTCACTAAGCTCTCCCCCTCCAATCTATCCTTATGCAGCAGCCAGGCTGATCTACCTCATTGCTACTCCGATGCCTCTGCCTGGTGCCAGTCATTGCACTGTTTACCCATACAGTATAGAACGGTTTAAACTGCTCATTCTCACCCACAAAGCTGCAGCTTAGTAAATACAACCTTTCGAGCATGGCGCAAACCACCCTGAATTTGGTGCAGATACTGTATTTCATAAATTTTTCTCAAACGCCTATTCCACTGAAAAAAAAACAGCCAAAATCACTCCACTATATGGCACAGCACACTGGATATATTGCCCCCAAAGTGCCTAGGAGACTTGATAAATGTGGCGCAAGGCATGTACAGCAGTTTTTTGACCTACCGTAAATTGCACATTTTCCCCCCCAGAATTCACAGTAATGCAATGCTACATCGAAGCTAGCAAAAGTGAATGGGGTCATGTTGTATCCTGTGCCATATAACACTGAGGTCAGTGACTGGCTGCAGTGGTCACATGCTGTATACGACAACCTGCAGCCTGTAATCACAAATGGAGCTGCAGCACTGGAAACAGTAGGTATTAAGTGAAAAGTGTTTGTTCTTGTATTATTTTATTACAATAGGGGGAGGTTTTCAAATATAAGTCTAACCACCCTTTAATGTTTCCCTACCAAAAATGTAGCATAACATGGTGGAAATGTTTGCTGTTGTCAGAAGTTACCCATAACTTATCCCTTAAAGGGATTTTTTCCAGGAGTAGAATCCTCCTAGGCCAGTGACGTCACATCCATCAGTCACATGGCCTATTTGCAGCACAGTCCCATTCAAGTAAATTGTCCTGGGCTGCAACACCAAGCGCAGCCACTATACAAGGTATGGCGCTGTGCTTAGTAAGCTGTAAGGAGGCTGCAGCACTCACTGATCGGAGGGGGTACCGGGTGTTAGACATCCACCAATCACATATTGATGACCTATATGGATAAGTCACCAATATTGAACTCCCAGAAAACCTCTTTCATCTAATGTATATGGGGACAGTCTGCCCCCCAACTTCTCCTATTGGGAGAATCAATCATAGGTCACCTTTGTATCTCTGAGAAATAAGCGGTGCCCATGATACACAGCAGCTGCCTATACAACTTCCCCTATTAAATGGGTTGTCTGAGTTAAGGTAAAATTGCTAAATGGCAGGGAAGGGGTCACAATACTAAAATAAGTTATATTCACTGGTTCAAACCCCATCAGGGACACCACAGTGTAGGACACAACGATACATGTTCACCATAATGCATTCAGCCAATTATAGGAAATTAGTTTCCTAGCTTGAAAAAGTGTTTCCTGAACAATTATCATTGGGATAATTTTAACTCCAACCATCCCATTAAATTAATATCCAAGATCAGCCGCGTAGATGGGGACATTGTTGGACACAGAAGCATAAGTTGAAGCTCCTGAGCCCCAACGCAACAAGTAGGGCATCCCAACTGTTCTATATCATTCATGGTACTGGTAAACTCTACTGGACCATCCTGCTCCAGGTCCTGGGTGCAGTCCCTATAGTTACACCATTGCTCAGAAGGCTACCTCTAATGGCGGCTAGGCTGCATGTAGAAGACTATTCATCATTAATGGGAAATGGATAGACATATGTATCCCACAGATGAAACCTAATAAACATGTCTATCCCCCGGTGACTGCGGTTACTGAGCTCTCAGAGACTGAACTGTCACAGAGTATATCAGGAAAATTAGAGCATGTCTTGTGCTGAACCGAGCTGCATTCATGAACTCCAGAGGGCCCTTTTAATTTAATCTATGAGGAACATGGATACACAGGAGAAAATGGCTAACTTCTAATAAAAATGTACTTTTACTGCAGCACTAAATCAGGGCAACTGGTATACTCATTAAGTGCATGACCTGCCCTGTCTTACCATCCCCTAGTAAATAAAAGCATAGAGAGGGTAATTATTCCATCAGCACAGCTTCTAGAAGGTCCATGAGTCTACAGAGCAGATATTACTGCAGCAGCATCTCCTTTACATGTGTCTTCTGGGCACAACAGGTGGCTCCTCTGTGATCACGTTTGATATGCACTCTATAAATCCACATTATACATCTTCCAGTTTATCTACTCATGGTCAGACATGACTATGTGAAGGACACCTTCTTCAGGCCTAACAGCTCTAGTGGCCCACAGTCAGGGAAACACGTGTTGGCCAATCAAGGTAACCAAGAACTGCTAAGGTCCAGAGAAGGTGCTCCAGAAGGCCGTACTGATCAATCTATCTGGGAGCATGTGGTGGACAACAGTGAGAGAGAGTTGGGACAGAACTGCTCTATTCTCTGGCTGTTTTCTAGAACACACTATCAGACTTCTTTCCCGCAAACATGTAGCAAAGCTGAATCTGTCATTTAACCTTTGAAGAGCTGCATTCTTAAGTAGATAACCCATTAGGAATGAACAAATGATGTCTTCTCCCATTATGATGCTGTTTTGACATCACTCAATCCTAGGATAAACATCTAGGAGTGCAGAACACTTTGATGACTAAGTCCTGAGGATGGCAGCAACGCGACTCATGTCACACCTTAGTGACAGGTGACATCACCTCAGCTGAAGACTAGAAACGTATTACTGGACCTCATGAGTTGTTAACCTTTTTTAGAGAGTTCAGTCTGCCTCCAAGAATTAGAATTGTGTGTGACTTGAGGAGGTCATCATGAGTAAAGATTTGCAGTCAATTTAAGGGAACCCAGAACATGACCCGAGGGACACTTTCCACAAAAGTGTTTCTGTAGCCAAAAGCTTCATAGTAAAAGGCTCTGCTTGACTTGTTCTTTGATATGCTCAACTTGATACCACCCTCACAGACATCATAACTACCACAACTACCATGATACCAACCTCATAGACATCATAACTACCACAACTATCATGATACCAACCTCATAGACATCATAACTACCACAACTACCACCCTCACAGGCACCATAACTACCATGATACCACCCACACAGACACCATAGCTTCCACAACTACCATGATACCAACCTCATAGACATCATAACTACCACAACTACCATGATGCCAACCTCACAGACATCATAACTGCCACAACTACCATGATACCACTGAACCAGGCACCATAACTGCCACAATTACCATGATACCACCCTAACAGGCACCATAACCGCCACAACTACCGATACCACCCACACAGACACCATAACTGCCACAATTACCATGATACCACCCTCACAGGAACCATAACTGCCACAACTACCATGATACCACCGAAGCAGGCACCATAACTGCCACAACTACCGATACCACCCACACAGGCACCATAACTGCCACAACTGCCGAAGCAGGCAGCATAACTGCCACAACTACTATGATACCACCAAAGCAGGCACCATAACTGCCACAACTACCAATACCACCCACACAGGCACCATAACTGCCACAACTACCATGATACCACCCACACAGGCACCATAACTGCCACAACTACCATGATACCACCCACACAGGCACCATAACTGCCACAACTACCATGATACCACCCACACAGGCACCATAACTGCCACAACTACCGAAGCAGGCAGCATAATTGCCCAAACTACCATGATACCACCCACAACTATCACATATATGCTTCACTACCAGCGTGTAATACGCCCTCGTTATCTGTATCCGAGCTCCCATGATATACTTAGGCTGGACTGTACTCTGCCGTGCAGCCAGAGCCCAAGTATCCAGCAAACCTTTCGGTATGCCATATCACCGTCAGCAAGCAGGTGACATCTTGCAAGGAACCAGCCGTAGTATAACGTAGAAGAAGCCACTGACACATCACATCAAACAGGTGTGCAGCTAGCAAGGAGCGCACATCCATCATGTGGGAGGCACTCTGGTCAGTGAGAGTGTCAGGAAGCCACCCAACAGGAACATAGCTAATTACGGGCGCCCATTAAGGATATAACTTTATAACAGCAGACTGGCATAGCAGTACATTCCACATATTACACAGCTGCCATCGACGTGCCAGGGTGGGTCTACAGACATGAGCACAGCAGAAAATACCAGGCGCTTACCTGGCACATAGGTTGAGACTGGAGCCGTATCCCAGGGGGCACTCTGCTTGCGCCATCTTTCCAGGGATCCTGGATTTTCCCGAGTCTTAATTTGCATTAAAAGAAAACACACGAAGAGCAGAGGAGGAGAAGAGCAGCAGCAGCAGCCATCTGTGGGGAGGAGGAGTGAGAGACGGTGGCTACAGGGGAGGGGAGGGGACATACTAAAAGGAATGACAGCTCCAGTCTGAATACAGTCAACGACAGGCGAGAATTGTGTGCCTTCCACCAAATACTTGAGAAGATGCTTTCTCACATAATGCATGTGGTCGGTGCAGATATGTGCATCTATGATGTGTATGGGTTGCATGATATTCTCCTGTTTTTACCAGATCCCTTAAATCCACCAGGCATATGGACTGTCTTGACACTTGACCGCACAGACGAAGACCATGGCCGCCGGTGACAGATAGGACGGAGCAACCCGTGTGCCCAGGCTCCGGAAACAAGGTCCAACCATCCAAGAAGCGATGGTAACCGCACTACGTCAAGTAACTATATCATGAAAATATTTCCCGTCACAATATGTAAGAAGAGAAGAGACAGCCGCTAAAACTCATGCATGTATTTTGGAAGCCACAAAACACGGATCCGCCAAAAAAAATGTGTGACATCCGTATTGCATCTATTTTTTTTTGAAGATCCTTTATAACAATGCCTGTCCGCCAAAAGGGACAAGAATAGGATATGTTTTGGTTTTTTTTGCGGAAGGGACATGCGGAAACGGGATGCACATGGGAGTCATTTCCGTTATTTTTACGCACCCATTGAAGTAAATGAGCAGGTGAACGGACCTGTAAAACAACAGAACGGAAAAAAAATACGGTCGTGTGCGCCAGAAAATGTCTTGTAGGGCTAGCTCAGCTGAATTTAATGATACCTTTCACTTGCTGCAGAAAAAGTACCTTTGAGACATATGCAAATGAGTAGTTAAGTGCACTGAGGGCGGACCCGAGCCACTCTGTGCATTCTCTGCCAGCTCCTCCCACTCCTTCTTGATTGGGCCAGGTTTCTGCATAGTCATCTTACCTGGCCCTGTCAATCAAGAAGGAGTGGGAAGGAAGAGCAAAGGTGCACAGAGTGGCTTGGGCCCGCCCTCAGTGCACTTAACTGCTCATTTGCATATGGATTAAAAGTACTTTTTCTCCAGAATGAAGAAATGGATCACTAAGCAAAAGGTGTCATTTCAATCAGTTAAGCTAGCCCTACAAGCCATGGGGGGAGATTTATCAAGACAAGTGCTTTCCGCATCCGTATATTTGTTCTGCAGACCATGGACCCATCAAAGTCAATGGGTCCGCAAAAAAAATTACGCAACACGGACATCACCTGTAATTTGCAGAACCGCGTTTTGCCATGTGAATGTACCCTAAGGCTGTGCTCTTACCTTCCTTTGGGCAACAGGAATATGAGATGCCATCCAGCTGAAAAAAGAAAACATGTGGACGTGGGACGGCCGTGTCCATTTTGCGGACCTCAGATTGCGGATCCATGGACTCTGGTCCGCAAAACAGGCACAACCGTCACACGCCATCATTCAGATGCCAACATAATCTTGACTTCTTAAAGGGGTTTTACTATTATATTAAAGACCCATGCACATGACCGTATGTAATTTGCTGTCCGCAAGTGATGTCCGTGTGTTGCATCCGTTTTTTGCGGATCTCTCGTACCAATGCCGCCGGGTGTCAAGAAGTTACATCCTACGTGCAACTTTAAAAAAAAACATAGTCTCATCTCTCGGATCCATTGTGGAAGCGCTCATATCGATATTCATCTGTATCGCCGTCCTCAGGAGAGCGATACAAATGACTGTGCTGCGGCGGCCTGGCGGGGCAGGGGAGGGAGAGGCGTCTCCCTTCCCTGTTCTCCTGATAGGCCGCAGGCATTAGTGCTATCAGAGGCCGGCTCGGGCGGCGCGATGACGTCATTATCATCGCGCCGCCTGAGCCGGGCAGCACACAGCAGGGACACAGGCCAGAAGAGGTCTGCATCGCATCACTGCTGATGGAGGTAAGTATTGGCGTTTTTTTTATTTTTTTTGGGGGGGGGGGGGGAACTGGCACTATGGGGGCATCTGACATTTCTTACAGCCCCATTATTTCTTGCCCATTTTTTTTTGGGTGGGGGCATTATGGGGGCATTCCTTACAGGCAAATTATGAGGGGGCACCATGGGGGAGAGGAGCACTATGGGGGCATCTGGAGGCTCTAAAGGTCTAAAGGGGCTTTTTTTTATTTATTGGCACATTATGGGTGGCACTATAAGGGAGAGCGGCACTATGGGGCATCTGGTGGCACTATAGGGGCTTTATTTGGGGGCACTATGGGGAGGTGGGGGCTCTAAAGGGGCCTTTTTTTTATTGGCACATTATAGGAGGCATTATGGCATCTGGTGGCACTAAGGGGGCATTTTTTACTGGCACATTATGGGAGGCACTATAGGGGAGAGCGGCACTATGGGGCATTATTTGGGGGCACTATAGGGGAGGGGAGCACTATTAGGGCATCTGGTGGCACTAATAAGGGGCATTTTTTACTGGCACATTATGGGGGAGAGGAGCACTATAGGGGCATTTTTTTATTGGCATATTATGGGGGACACTATGGGGAAGGGGGAGATGAGCACTATGAGGGCATTTACTGGGGCACTATATAGGGGTATTTTATACTGGCATACATTATGAGGACATTAGCTCAACTGCGGGCACTAAGCGGGGGTATTTCATGTACTGTCATATTATAAGGAAAACTATTACTACTAGGGTGTATTATGCTGAGCTTTACTACTACTAGGGGGTATTATGGGGAGCTATGAGCAACATGATCACTAGTATGGGCACTAAAGGGGCAATATTACTACTAAGTGTGATCTGGCAGATAATTATTTCTATTGGTGGGATTTGGGGGAGCACTGTTACTTTGGGGGGCACCCTGGCATAGTATCAGCTTAGCACAATAATTTTTGGGGGACATTATCTTTATACTATTAGTGTCTGGGTGCAGTTATTTTTTAGAGCACTGTGTGCCAATAATTGTTGAAGGGGGCACTATCTGTGTGTGTAACGGTCACGTCCACACACACACAGGGGGAAGGGTAGTGACCACTGCGCTCCACCCTCACCCCTGGCCCTGCCTACTTGCCTCACGAGCCCTGATGACAGGGGACAACTGGACGGCAATCCCTAACTTAGGATATGTGCAGGGAAGACAGACAAGACAAAATACGGAACATGAACGGACCGGGTCAGAACCAAGAGAGCTACGCAGTACAACGGATTAAGCAAAGAATGGTCAGGAGAAGCCGGGGTCAAATACCAGGAGAGTAGAGAAGTACAAGAGGAGTCCTAAGAGAGTAGTCAGGTGGGAGCCGAGGTCACAATACCAGGATGTATGCGCAGTACAGGAGGAGCAGGCAGAGGATCGTCAGGGAACAGGATCAGGTAAATATTCAGTAGTCCAACAAATAGCCAGGAGCCTAGAAATTAACAGGCAACCTGTAGCCAGCAGGCTGCCTGTATTTATAGTGGGGAGTGAGGGTCATGTGACGTGGCCAGCATCACATGACCGACAGACCAACCAGTCGAGCACCGAGTGATCAGCTCGGCGCTCAAGGCAGACTAGGAGCAGGGAGCCACCCAGCTAGTAAAGCCACCCTGGGAATGAGGTCAAACACAGAACCTCATTCCAAAAGCTAAGCAACAGTTCTGCGGGCAATGGGGGACCGAGTGCACCTTCGGAACCCCGTGACAGTACCCCCCCCTTTTACGAGGGGCCACCGGACCCAAGACTTCAGGCGATGGCTTTTCAGGGTGTTCTAAATGAAATTTACGAACCAGTCTAGGAGCATGAACCTCCCTGGCAGGTACCCAAGATCTCTCTTCAGGTCCATACCCCTTCCAGTGAATCAGATACTGCAAGGAGTTACGCACCTTCCTGACATCCACTATTTTAGACACGACATACTCGACAGCATCATTAACAAGAACCGGCGGAGGCGAGGCTTTCGATGGTACTACCGGTTCAAAATATTTTTTAAGTAGAGATTTATGGAACACATTATGAATGTGGAATGACTCGGGCAGCTCCAACCTAAATGATACCGGGTTAATCACCTCCGTGATCTTATATGGACCAATAAAACGAGGAGTAAATTTTCTAGAAGCTACCTTGAGAGATAGATTCTTGGGGGACAACCATACTTTATCCCCAACCTGAAAGTTCACCCCCCTTGAACGTCTCCTATCGGCCTTGAGTTTTTGAGAACTTTGAGCCTTTTCTAGGTTCGATTGAACCCGGGCCCAAACTGTGCACAGTTCAGAGGAGAGTTTATCAGCTTCAGAGTTAGAGGAGGAGACGGACGACCCAGAATGAAAATGGGGATGAAAACCATGGTTACAAAAGAAAGGGGAGACCCCAGCAGAAGAATTGACACGGTTATTCAGAGCAAATTCAGCCAACGGAAGGAATTTGACCCATAATTGCTGGTCATCAGCAACATACACCCTCAGGAATTGTTCCACAGACTGATTAAGGCGTTCAGTCTGCCCATTACTCTCAGGATGGTAGGCGGAAGAAAAAGACAACGAAATTTTACATCTTTGACAGAAGGCCCTCCAGAATTTGGACATAAACTGCACACCCCTGTCCGAAACAATATTTTCCGGGATGCCATGTAAACGAACAACCTCTCTCACAAAAATAGACGCCAGGGTTTTAGCATTCGGAAGTTTAGACAGGGGAATGAAATGAACCATCTTGCTAAACCTATCGACCACTACCCAAACCACAGTCTTACCCTCCGCCAGCGATAGGTCAGTTATAAAGTCCATCGAGATATGGGACCAGGGTCTACTGGGAATGGGTAGGGGTCGTAGGTTACCAGCAGGGCGAGTCCTAGGTGTCTTAGACCTGGCACAAACCTCACAGGCTGACACGTAGGACTTGACATCCCTGGTCAGAGTGGGCCACCAATAAGATCTAGAAACCAGATCCTTAGTGCCCTCAATACCCGGATGTCCACAAAAGGCAGAATCGTGACACTCACCCAACAGCTGGAGACGAAATTGTACGGGAACAAACAACTTATCTGTTGGGGTGGATGCCGGTGCCAGATGTTGTTCAGCCTTAATGCGAGCCGAGATATCCTGGGTTAGAGCCGCTAAGAAGATGTTTGCTGGTAGGATGGATTCAGGCGGCGTCTCAGTGGGTTGAAAAGCATGGAAGCTCCGAGATAATGCGTCTGCCTTCACATTTTTACTTCCCGGCCTGAACGTAATGGAGAAATCAAAACGGGTAAAAAACAGAGCCCATCGGGCTTGTCGGGGATTCAACCTCTTAGCGGACTCGAGAAACATTAGGTTTTTATGGTCAGTGACAACAGTTACTCGATGCCTTGCCCCCTCCAAAAAATGTCTCCACTCCTCAAATGCCCATTTAATGGCCAACAGCTCCCTATTCCCTATGTCGTAGTTTCTCTCCGTGGGAGAGAATTTCCTAGAGAAGGAGGCACACGGTCTCAGGTTAGTGAGGCTAGCAGGACCTTGTGAAAGGACTGCTCCTGCGCCGTCCTCGGACGCATCCACCTCCACAATAAAGGGTCTCTCCTGATCAGGCTGGATCAGAATGGGAGCGCTACTAAATGCCTTTTTTAATGTTTCAAATGAAGAAATGGCCTTGGTAGACCAATTCTCCAAATCCGCCCCTTTCTTAGTAAGGTCGGTCAATGGCTTAGCAATTACAGAAAAATTCCTGATAAATTTACGGTAGTAATTAGCGAAACCCAAAAACCGTTGTAAAGCCTTTAAGGATGAAGGCCTTACCCATTCCTTAATTGCTAAAACCTTACCAGGATCCATCTTAAAGGCGTGAGGAGTCAAAACATGCCCTAGAAACAGTATCTCCTGTACACCAAAGACACATTTCTCTTGCTTAGCGGATAGCTGGTTCTCCCTCAACACCTCTAATACTTGTTTGACATGGGACACATGAGATTCGAAATCAGGAGAGAATATCAAAATGTCGTCAAGATAGACAATAATAAATTTACCTAAGAACTCCCTAAGAATATCGTTCATTAAGTTTTGGAACACAGCTGGGGCATTGCTGAGTCCAAAAGGCATCACCTGATATTCAAAGTGTCCTATCGGAGTATTGAACGCCGTCTTCCATTCGTCTCCCTCCTTGATTCGGATTAGATTGTATGCCCCTTTCAGGTCAATCTTGGAAAACCAGGTTGCCCCCAAAACCTGGTTAAATAAATCCGGAATCAATGGGAGAGAGTATCTATTTTGGACAGTGATTTTATTTAATCTCCGGTAATCAATACAAGGCCTAAGACCACCATCCTTCTTTTTAACAAAGAAAAACCCTGCTCCCATAGGAGAGACTGAAGGTCTAATATGCCCTTTAGCAAGGCTCTCCTTAATATAATCCTCCATAGCCTTGCGTTCGGGCCCTGAAAGATTATAAATTCGACCTTTAGGAAATTCGGCACCCTCAATTAGCTCTATGGCGCAATCATAAGGTCTATGGGGGGGTAGAACCTCTGGAGTAAGGGACGAGAACACATCAGAATATTACTTAATAACAGAGGGTAATGTATTAGACCTTACTGAAACCCCAGCCTGGACCACGGACAAGCATGAGTCACACTTAGGTCCCCATTTCACCAACTCTCCTTTGGACCAATCAATTGTGGGGTTATGTAAACGGAGCCAAGGCAACCCTAGTACCACCTCAACCGGTAGGTTCTCCAGGACTAGAAGAGAACATCTCTCAGAGTGGCACACACCCACGGACAGAGAAATTTCAGAGGTACATGACCTCACCGTACCACCAATCAGGGGAGTAGCATCAATAGCCATGACATGGATAGGTGTAGGTAAAGCAAACATTGGAATACCCAATTTACAAGCAAACTCAAAGTCAATAAAGCTGGCCGCTGAACCGGAGTCAATAAAGGCCTTACCCGGCCACTTATTAACCCCCAGAGAAATTGTTATGGGTACCAAAAGCTTACCTTTAGAAAAATCAGGGTGTACCTGGTCTTTAGGTTGTCTTGCTTTAGAAGACTTGTCAGACAGGTCCCTCTTAGGACACTTGTTGATCCAATGGCCAGGATCTCCACAGTAGAAGCACTCTCCGCGTCTGCGACGAAGATTACCCCGGGTCATGCCAACCTGCATGGGTTCCTCGGTGGAGACCTCAGTGTTGTCCCTGGAAAAGGCCTCTGGCTGGACCACCATCTGAGAACTGAACTGTCGTTCTTGTCGTCTCTCTCTAACTCGTCTGTCAAGTCGGACAACTAGGGTCATCATCTCCTCTAAGGTCTCAGGAATTTGGTAATTGACCAATAGATCTTTTAAATTATCAGATAGACCAGACCTAAACTGACTCTTCAGGGCTGGTTCATTCCATCCTGAGGGGACACACCACCGTCTGAATTGGGTGCAATACTCCTCCGCAGGGAGATGGCCCTGAACCAGTGCCCTAAGAGCTGTCTCGGCTACCAGGGCCCTGTCTGGTTCGTCATAGAGGGTACCCAGGGCCTGAAAAAACCCCTCCACAGAAGTTAGACAACTGGCCCCAGGAGGTAACGAAAATGCCCAGTCCTGGGGATCACCCTGTAGTAGAGAAATGATAATCCCCATGCGCTGGCTCTCGGGACCGGAGGACACGGGGCGCAAACGGAAGTAGAGTTTGCAATTCTCCTTAAAGGAGAGAAACCTCTTCCGGTCTCCAGAAAAGGGTTCTGGGAGCTTGATCTGGGGTTCAAAATATGGACTGGAGGACAGAGGAGTGGAAGAACCTTGCCCTAACTCACAAGAACGGAGTTTCTCTCCTAGCTCCTGCACCCTCTGTGTCAAGTTAGAGACATGGTCAGTCAGGGTAGTAAGAGGATTCATGATACAGTGGTTATTGGGCCTGTTAATCTGTAACGGTCACGTCCACACACACACAGGGGGAAGGGTAGTGACCACTGCGCTCCACCCTCACCCCTGGCCCTGCCTACTTGCCTCACGAGTCCTGATGACAGGGGACAACTGGACGGCAATCCCTAACTTAGGATATGTGCAGGGAAGACAGACAAGACAAAATACGGAACATGAACGGACCGGGTCAGAACCAAGAGAGCTACGCAGTACAACGGATTAAGCAAAGAATGGTCAGGAGAAGCCGGGGTCAAATACCAGGAGAGTAGAGAAGTACAAGAGGAGTCCTAAGAGAGTAGTCAGGTGGGAGCCGAGGTCACAATACCAGGATGTATGCGCAGTACAGGAGGAGCAGGCAGAGGATCGTCAGGGAACAGGATCAGGTAAATATTCAGTAGTCCAACAAATAGCCAGGAGCCTAGAAATTAACAGGCAACCTGTAGCCAGCAGGCTGCCTGTATTTATAGTGGGGAGTGAGGGTCATGTGACGTGGCCAGCATCACATGACCGACAGACCAACCAGTCGAGCACCGAGTGATCAGCTCGGCGCTCAAGGCAGACTAGGAGCAGGGAGCCACCCAGCTAGTAAAGCCGCCCTGGGAATGAGGTCAAACACAGAACCTCATTCCAAAAGCTAAGCAACAGTTCTGCGGGCAATGGGGGACCGAGTGCACCTTCGGAACCCCGTGACAGTGTGGTAGTAGTATTCCCAGGGGTACTGTTTCTGCAGTATAGTATTGGGAGCACAGCGGGCACAGTATTGGGGCACTATCTGTGTGCTAGTAGTATTTCCAGGAGGAATGTTTCTGCAGTACAGTATTGGGAGCACAGTGGGCACAGTATTGGGGCACTATCTGTGTGCTAGTAGTATTTCCAGGAGGAATGTTTCTGCAGTACAGTATTGGGAGCACAGTGGGCACAGTATTGGGGCACTATCTGTGTGCTAGTAGTATTTCCAGGAGGAATGTTTCTGCAGTACAGTATTGGGGGCACAGTATTGGGGCACTATCTGTGTGGTAGTAGTATTTCCAGGGGGACTGTTTCTGCAGTATAGTATTGGGGAGCACAGTGGGCACAGTATTGGGGCACTATCTGTGTGGTAGTAGTATTTCCAGGAGGACTGTTTCTGCAGTATTGTATTGGGGACACAGCGGGCACAGTATTGGGGCACTATCTGTGTGGTAGTAGTATTTCCAGGGGGACTGTTTCTGCAGTATAGTATTGGGAGCACAGTGGGCACAGTATTGGGGCACTATCTGTGTGGTAGTAGTATTTCCAGGAGGACTGTTTCTGCAGTATTGTATTGGGGGCACAGCGGGCACAGTATTGGGGCACTATCTGTGTGGTAGCAGTATTTCCAGGGGGACTGTTTCTGCAGTATAGTATTGGGAGCACAGTGGGCACAGTATTGGGGCACTATCTGTGTGGTAGTAGTATTTCCAGGGGGACTGTTTCTGCAGTACAGTTTTGGGGGCACAGTATTGGGGCACTATCTGTGTGGTAGTAGTATTTCCAGGGGGACTGTTTCTGCAGTATAGTATTGGGGAGCACAGTGGGCACAGTATTGGGGCACTATCTGTGTGGTAGTAGTATTTCCAGGGGGACTGTTTCTGCAGTAAAGTATTGGGGAGCACAGTGGGCACAGAATTGGGGCACTATCTGTGTGGTAGTAGTATTTCCAGGAGGACTGTTTCTGCAGTATTGTATTGGGGGCACAGCGGGCACAGTATTGGGGCACTATCTGTGTGGTAGTAGTATTTCCAGGGGGACTGTTTCTGCAGTATAGTATTGGGAGCACAGTGGGCACAGTATTGGGGCACTATCTGTGTGGTAGTAGTATTTCCAGGGGGACTGTTTCTGCAGTATAGTATTGGGGAGCACAGTGGGCACAGTATTGGGGCACTATCTGTGTGGTAGTAGTATTTCCAGGGGGACTGTTTCTGCAGTATAGTATTGGGGAGCACAGTGGGCACAGTATTGGGGCACTATCTGTGTGGTAGTAGTATTTCCAGGAGGACTGTTTCTGCAGTATTGTATTGGGGGCACAGCGGGCACAGTATTGGGGCACTATCTGTGTGGTAGTAGTATTTCCAGGGGGACTGTTTCTGCAGTATAGTATTGGGGAGCACAGTGGGCACAGTATTGGGGCACTATCTGTGTGGTAGTAGTATTTCCAGGAGGACTGTTTCTGCAGTATTGTATTGGGGGCACAGCGGGCACAGTATTGGGGCACTATCTGTGTGGTAATAGTATTTCCAGGGGGACTGTTTCTGCAGTATAGTATTGGGAGCACAGTGGGCACAGTATTGGGGCACTATATGTGTGGTAGTAGTATTTCCAGGGGGACTGTTTCTGCAGTATAGTATTGGGGAGCACAGTGGGCACAGTATTGGGGCACTATCTGTGTGGTAGTAGTATTTCCAGGAGGACTGTTTCTGCAGTATTGTATTGGGGGCACAGCGGGCACAGTATTGGGGCACTATCTGTGTGGTAGTAGTATTTCCAGGGGGACTGTTTCTGCAGTATAGTATTGGGAGCACAGTGGGCACAGTATTGGGGCACTATCTGTGTGGTAGTAGTATTTCCAGGGGGACTGTTTCTGCAGTATAGTATTGGGGAGCACAGTGGGCACAGTATTGGGGCACTATCTGTGTGGTAGTGGTATTTCCAGGGGGACTGTTTCTGCAGTATAGTATTGGGGCCACAGTGGGCACAGTATTGGGGCACTATCTGTGTGGTAGTAGTATTTCCAGGGGGACTGTTTCTGCAGTATAGTATTGAGGAGCACAGTGGGCACAGTATTGGGGCACTATCTGTGTGGTAGTGGTATTTCCAGGGGGACTGTTTCTGCAGTATAGTATTGGGGGCACAATTTGCATTTTTCCACTCCTACAGAGCTTTTAGAAATGGCCCGGCAAAAGAATCAGTGCAGCACGTTACGCGCCCCGCATTTTTTAATATGAAAGGGGCTTTGAAAAATGGGCGGGCAAAATAATTGGCACAGCGCGCTACACGTACCACATTTTTTGGCCTTTCGGACCACCCCCCTCCTGGGTGCTCCCCTGGGCCCCTCTACATGGACAACCATTCATTTCAGTGACCAGCAGGAAGTACTAAATTGCAGATTAGGAAAATCACATGGAAGTCTTTCCAGGACCGTTTCATGTGTTTGCATCACACACAGTGTGAATGAGATCATATGTTTCCGCTACAAGTGATCAATTACCTACACGGAAGAAAAGCATACAGACCTAAAAGTCCGACATTTCAGCAGAAATCACGCCTGGATGCTTTCAGGAACAGAGAAATACTGAATCTTTGCCAAATCATCAGAGCAGTCACACAGGGCAGTGCGGAGGACCAGAGAGCGGCGTGTGCGCAGGAGGTATATAGTGTCTGGAGGTATGGACGGCACCACGCCCTGTATGTAGGGTACTGCTAGGAGATAAAACTGCGTTCTGACCCAGAAAAACGTCACATGATGAGGGTGATTCATCACACTGAGCAATGACTGTGCGCTGAAGCAAATGTGTCATCACAAAATCACCTATCCTTAAATCACGTTCTTTTTTTTAATGTTAAACACGTGTTTAAAGAATTTTTGGTGATGTTATTTTTAATTTTACATGTCGATATCGATGTTAAAAAAAACATTTCCACACTGACTAACTCTACTTTCACACTTGCGGCAGAGTGATCCGTCGCCGGAACTGCCTGCCGGATCCGGCAAAACGTATGCCAACTGATGGCAAGGATCCTGATCAGTCTGAAAAATGCCTGATCCGTCTTACAAATGCATTGAAATGCCAGATCCGTCTTTCCGGTGTCATCCGGAAAAACGGATCCGGCATTAATTTCTTTCACCATTTTTCAGACCGGAAGGACGGATCCGGCATACCGGTATTTTGAATGGCACTAATACATTCCTATGGGAAAAATGCCGGATCCGGCATTCAGGCAAGTCTTCAGTTTTTTTTGGCCGGAGATAAAACCGTAGCATGCTGCGGTTTTAGGGTACTTTCACACTAGCGTTTTTCTTTTCCGGCATAGAGTTCCGTCACAGGGGCTCTATACCAGAAAAGAACTGATCAGGCATATCCCCATGCATTCTGAATGGAGAGTAATCCGTTCAGGATGCTACGGTTTTATCTCCGGCGAGCCTGAATGCCGGATCCAGCATTTTTTCCATAGGAATGTATTAGTGCCAGATCCGGCATTCAAAATACTGGAATGCGAGATCCGTCTTGCGCAGACCGAAAAAAAGATGAAAAAAGTAAATGCCGGATCAGTTTTGCCGGATGACACCATGACATCATGATCCTTATCAGTCTTACTAATGCCATCAGTTGGTATACGTATTGCCGGATCCGGCAGGCAGTTCCGGCGACGGAACTGCTTGCCAGATCTCTCTGCCGCAAGTGTGAAAGTAGCCTTATCTCTGTCCTGATCAGTCAAAAAGACTGAACTGAAGACATCCTGATGCATCCTGAACGGATTGCTCTCCATTCAGAATGCATGGGGATATGCCTGATCAGTTCTTTTTCGGTATAGCGCCCCTAGGACGGAACTCAGCACCGGAAAAGAGAATCGCCAGTCTGAAAGTACCCTAATAATAAAAATAATTGTATTTTATTTTTGTTGTTGATTTTTATAAACTTTCCTTATCACTATATATAAAAAGGCCTAAAATATGTCAAGACTTCCTGTTCTTTGAGGGCAGCCCCATGGGCCATAGACTGTTAGTCTTCTATGAGAGGGACTGTTAGTCTTCTATGAGAGAGTTTTCTAGGCAGCTCTGTGTTGAGGTGCCGATGTGGGTATATGCTGGCTGGGACCTGGTGTAGGCCACAAGCCTGCCTTAAGGCCTCTTGCACACGACCGTATGAATTTTCCGGTTAGCAAAAAAAAACGGATCCGCAAAAAATAGGGGGAAAAGCTGCCCCCTAATAGAACAGTCCTATCCTTGTCCATAATGCGGACAATAAGGCCTCTTGTACACGAACGTATTTTGATTCGGTATCCGTTCCGGGTTTTTTTTGTGGACAGTATACGGAACCATTCATTTAAATGGGTCCACAAAAAAACGGAAGGTACTCTATGTGCAATTAGTTTCCGTATTTCCGTTCCGCAAGAGAATAGAACATGTCCTATTATTGTCCGCTTTACGGACAAGGATAGGACTGTTCTATTAGGGGCCAGCTGTTCCGTTCCGCAAAATACGGAATGCACATGGATGTCATCTGTATTTTTTGCGGACCGCAAAATACATACGGTCGTGTGCAAGAGGCCTAAGTGTTTCCCAGCAGACTGCGCCTCCCTGGAAAAAGAAGGCACCAGGTAGGTGTTCTGATCATTGCCCAGTTAATGTTTTTTTCTCTTGAACCTAAGATATGTAATCAGAAATCACATCTTTATGTTAAACATATTTCTGTAGAGCACGGGTGTCAAACACAAGGCCCGCGGGCCGAATCCGGCCCGCCAGACCTTGTCATGTGGCCCGCGCAGCCGCCGCCGATATGCGGCAGGCGAGCGAGCTGGCGGCGGCTGCTGGGCACAGGGAGATGAGCGCTTCCATTGTGGAAGCGCTCATCTCCAGTCATCTGTATGACGCCGTCCTCAGAACAGCGATACAGATGCCTGCCCGTGCTGCGGTAGGGGAGGGAGAGGCGTGTCCCTTTCCCTTCCTCTGATAGGCTGCCGGCCTAGTGTCTGCAGCCTATCAGAGGCCGGCGCAGGCGGTGCGATGACGTCATCGCGCTGCCTGAGTTATACAGCGTGGGACACAGGCCAGAAGAGGCCTGCATCGCATCACTGACATGGAGGTAAGTATGTGTTTTTTTTAATTATTTTTATTATGTACAATACTTTTACTGGCGGGGGCTGTTATTACTGGCAAAGGGGGGGCTGTTTGTTATTACTGGCAAAGGGGGGGCTGTTTGTTATTACTGGCAAAGGGGGGGCTGTTATTACTGGCGGGGGCTGTTATTACTGGCAAAGGGGGGGCTGTTATTACTGGCGGGGGCTGTTATTACTGGCGGGGGCTGTTATTACTGGCAAAGCGGGGACTGTTATTACTGGCAAAGGGGGGGCTGTTATTACTGGCGGGGGCTGTTATTACTGGCAAAGGGGGGGTTGTTTGTTATTACTGGCAAAGGGGGGGCTGTTATTACTGGCGGGGGCTGTTATTACTGGCAAAGGGGGGGCTGTTTGTTATTACTGGCAAAGGGGGGGCTGTTATTACTGGCAAAGGGGGCTGTTATTACCGGCGGGGGCTGTTATTACTGGCAAAGGGGGGGCTGTTATTACTGGCAAAGGGGGGGCTGTTATTACTGGCGGGGGCTGTTATTACTGGCAAAGGGGGGGCTGTTATTACTGGTGGGGGCTGTTATTACTGGCAAAGGGGGGGCTGTTTGTTATTACTGGCAAAGGGGGGGCTGTTTGTTATTACTGGCAAAGGGGGCTGTTATTACTGGCAGGGGCTGTTATTACTGGGGGCTGTTATTACTGGCGGGGGCCGTTATTACTGGCAAAGGGGGGGCTGTTTGTTATTACTGGCAAAGGGGGGCTGTTATTACTGGCAAAGGGGGCTGTTATTACTGGCAAAGGGGGCTGTTATTACTGGCAAAGGGGGCTGTTATTACTGGCACAGAGGGGCTGTTATTACTGACACAGAGGGGCTCTTATTACTGGGGGCTGTTATTACTGGCACAGAGGGGCTGTTATTACTGGGGGCTGTTATTACTGGCACAGAGGGGCTGTTATTACTGACACAGAGGGGCTCTTATTACTGGGGGCTGTTATTACTGACACAGAGGGGCTCTTATTACTGGGGGCTGTTATTACTGGCAAAGGGGGGGCTGTTATTACTGGCAAAGGGGGGGCTGTTATTACTGGCGGGGGCTGTTATTACTGGCACAGAGGGGCTGTTATTACAGGGGGCTGTTATTACTGGGGGCTGTTATTACTGGGGGCTGCTATTATCTCCAAATACTTATTATGAAATCTTTCTCATTAGGATAAAACACCTCATCAGCTCCACCGAGCCCCCGGCCAAAGTGTGGAAGTGGCGTCCGAGATCCCCAAGGGCCAAGCCAAGTAAATGTAAGTTTTCCGGCCCTTTGAGGGTGACCAAACTGCTGATGCGGCCCCCGATGAATTTGAGTTTGACACCCCTGCTGTAGAGGTTAATTCTCAGCAGTCATTGTATTATCATCACATGCTTGGATTACAATGAACACCTATATACACTAATTGCCAAAGAAAAATATAACGCACCAAGAAGATGGTTGGAATTTAATGAAACTTTCTATGTGTGGATGTAATGATGATCTATGTAAGTGATTACAATATTACAGCGAAAGGATACGTTTTTATGGGAAACTGTACAATAGAAAGGAGGCTCTAGAACCCTGTTGCGCCGCCTCTACCCTGGATACAAGACGAGATATGGTTGGGCATGGAGGCATACAGGTTATGTATGGTATCCTGCAGCACATTTGCCCAAAGACGATGCAGCTGGTCCTGTAGATCCTACACACTGGTAGGGTTCCAAAGCTGGTGGCCCAGCTGATCCCATAAACATTCAGTTGGCGATAAGTCTGGTCAATGGGGAGACATTCCTGGGAAACCCTTGCTGTGTGTGGACGAGCATTATCCTGCTGAAAAATGCCAGTTGGAAACCTACCATGAAAGGGAACACATGAGGCTGCAGGATGTCCCTCATATCACTAGTAGGGGTGACCCACTGACGTATGGTATGGATCTCCAGATCATCACACCAACAGCTGGGGCAGTGTGACGCACCACAGAACAGAACCTGGATAAGTCGCTAAAATGATAAGGTTCCTGTCTACAGCAGTCACGACACCAATGCAAATGAGGACGACTGTGCCTAGGTATCAATGGCAGGACATGCAATGGGAGCCGTGACACCAAATTTCCTTGTGCTGGAAATGGTCCAGGCAGAAGGTGCCACCCGTGTATGGATGGTGGACAAAAACTGTGGGAGCTGCCCGTGCTTGTCAGCAGATGAAATGATCCTCTCTACTGGTGTCCTGTCTGAGCCATCCGAAGCCCGGTTGCCATCTGTACGTGCCCTCATGTCACCACTGCTCCCAACACCTCCTAACAGCTAGGTCAGAGTGGCATAACAACTGGGCAAAATATCTTCAAGTGTGTTGCAAAGGCATGTCTAGCCGTCACCAATCTCTCGCCAATAAAATAGAAAACAGAGGGGGAGCTCCCGGGTGTGATATCTTGAGGAACCTTAGGAAACTAGCATGAGTAAGAGATACCTTATGGTGTTGTGAAAATCCAGACACAACACTAGTGAAGAGCGAAGTACCTCCCGACCGGGAGGACAACCAGGCTGCTGCGCTTGTTCTCTGGGTATATCCCAGAGGAATGCGGTAAAGAAATTTAAAAAATGGTGCTCAGGATATTAGCAGAGAAACAGCGTGCTGCATTGAAAACTTCAATTAAATGTTTATTAAAAAAAAACACTAATAAATGGTAATAATAATAAAATTAAACTAGCTATGCATTTCAGTGGCGACCGCCACTTTCATCAGGCTGTAGCTAGACGTCTGGCTGGTGTGCGAACATCTGCCCAAGGACTAGAAAGTGACTTTCAATTTTGCTTACAGTACAGAATAGATCACTACAGGGCCAGGCCATATTTCTAAATCAGACGATCAGTCCATATAGAGGTTCTCCTCTGTGGACCTCTTGCTGTCATTCCAGTTCTTCGTTGTTTTCCCAACCACCGGAACACGCACCGACATCTCAGCCTACGTGTGTAGTGATCTGCCGGAGTAATAAACCAAAGTCTCTCAGATCAAGGATTCTGTCTCTCTGGCACATCGATGAATAGAAGGCATCACACAATCATCCCACACGACTTGATCCAATTTTTAAGGTTTTGTTTGTCTAAAAACATTGCTTTTATGCCCCTTCCACATGCCACCGATTGGAGCTAGGTGCTTGAAATGTTCATTATTGACTGATCTTAGCAATGCCTGCTACTTCCTGGATTTGCATAACCTTATGGGTTGTGCTTCTTGGTGCTGCAATTTCAAGAGTAAGGAGGGTATATAGATAACACAAGATCACACCATTGATAAAAGCTTGATGTGACTTCAAAATGTCACTTGGTGATGGATGAAGGTGCAATAAACATTGGATACAACAGGAATACTGACGTCCTCTTTGCTGCGTTTTACAATATCCTGGATGGGAGTTAACCTTTTGGGAAAGACTCTTGCGTCACTTCCTTTTTCCCTTGTCTATTAGGGACTGTGTGTGCTTTCACTTTATATTTTGTCACCATAGACAAGAGGTGACAGTTTCTTCCTCCCCCTCCCTGTACAGTGATGTCTGGCTACAGGGTGTAACAGCAGCTGCTGTGCGCCGCTGTTCCTCTGCTTACCGCCGCGGTCCCAGGCGCCATGTTCAGCGGTGATCTGCTGCCAGTGCTTCCCATTCACCGCTGTAATCCTGGGCTCTGTCTGTGTAGGTACTATTGTTCTGGGATCCGCTCCACAGTTTCCTCTCAGCCCTGGCCACAGAATGCCTGCTGCTTGTTTCCTGCAGCAGTTCATTAAGGGCTGTATGGTTTAGGTCATGTGACATCGCTGACTAATCCTAGCCCTCCTGCGCATATATAAGTGGCTCAGTCCCCTTCCCAGATGCCTCAGTGTCGAGGTCCTTGTGTCCTGCTAAGGTTCCTGATATCTGCCTGTGTTCCTGACTCATACTTGTATTCCTGGACTCTGCTACCTGTTTGATCCCTGCCTGCTTGCCTTGACTCTCCTGTTGCCGATCCAGATTGCCTGACCTGTACCTGTGCCGCCTGCCCTGACCTATTGCCTGTTTGACTTCGCCTCTGCCTCATCCTTCGGTCCTGCACTGTTGCTCCTGGTTATGACTCAGCCTGCTGACAATGCCTGTACCTCTAGTACCTTTCTCAGGTACCTCCTGGTCCACCTGGACCAACTGCCTCGTGTGCCTATCCTCCTCAAGAGGTAGCGACCTGGTGTTCCCCTCGGGAAAGTCTATCCCCACCATCAGGGGTACTGTGAAGATCGAGGGGTTCACTTAGACAACGCCCTTATAGGAGGTAGGACACCTGGCACAGTGGGTTCACCCCGCTGGTTTGTGACACAGGGCATCCCTACAACACACTCCAATCAAAGTCAAGCAACTCAGTCAAAATGACTACCCTCATAGTCATTTATGAAGAATACAATGAAGATAGTTTAGAATTGGAAAATAAAATAAGATTCGTAAAAATAGGTTTCAGTATGTTTTGTTACATTACCTTTAAATGACTTTTCTGGGAATGCGATATTGATGTGTCCTATTCTCAGGATAGTTCGTTAATATGGGATTGGTTGCGCTCTGACTCCCAGCAAGCCCGCCCATTAGGCATTCTGGTGAGACCATTGTGGTTATATTCATTGGTCACATGGCCTAGGAGCAGCTCAGCATCAGGGCTACAATACCAAGCACAGCCACTATACAATGTGGGGCGCTGTGCTTGATATTCTGCGAGGAGGATGCAGAGCTCACTGTAGTACCATTGCCTCTTCAAACATCTGATCGTCTCAGGTGCCAGCCGTTGAAACCCCATTAGTCGGATATTGTTGATTTATCCTGAGGATACGTTATCAATATATATGGCCTGGGAAAAACCCTTTAATTAGCACTTAAACAATCAAAGTACAAGAGTGTATAAAACTGATATTCTCATATGTGACCCGAACCTATCTAACGATATGCCACCAATGTTCCAGGTGAGACAACCCCTATAAAAAGCCTCTATCAGCATGATCAACCCGATTAAAACAGATATACTAAATGGTAGGGTTGATCATGCTGATTGAAATGACATCTTGTTTATGTGTGTACAATGCACTGTTCCTGAGATATCCAGCCCTGTCAATCCAGGGGGATAGAGAAGTGGCCAACGCTGCAGGGGTGTTCACAAATCGGTGCTCCAAGGGCTCTGGCCAGCCCTTCAGTGCTACAACAATCTAATTAGTATATTCAATTAAAATGCGGTTTTCTCTGGAACAGTGCATTGTATAGGCATAAACGAAATATCATTTTAATCAGCATAATCAACCTTACTAAACAGTGTGTCTGGTTTAATAGGGTGGATTGATGCTCTTTAATTTTAGGGGAATAAGAGCCGAATGCCAGCTGTATTATAGTGATAGCCTGTGGACAGCTTCTGAGCTCGCACCATCACAGCGTATGTAATAGTATGTTGCTAAACCATAACTACCTGCTTGGAGAATTGTACCATTATGGCGCTGTGTCTTAATCCAGGTCAGCAATGGTGGTACATATATCTCACTAGAGGAGCAATGGTCACTGTGGTTGTATTGGCAGGAAGATTACTGGAGCAGAGCTCGCATTCGGACATCAGGTCAGCAGTGTGCGGCTAGTTAGCAGGACCAGAAGTATCACAGGATAAACCATTAGGGACATAGTTAATGAAAGACATCCACCACCAGAGGCATCCACATAAATACTTTTTAAAATGTTGAATGTAATTCTCTCTGATGAGGTCACACTTAATCTGCATGACCAGGGGCGGACTGGGAAACTAAAGTGCCTCTGGAAAAAAACTAAAAGTGGCCCCATGTTGTTGGCGGATCCAAATTGCAGTACAAAAGCACAAAATACCATCCCATCAGAACCAAATGCCACAGTGCAGTGCAATATATTGCTCCTAAAGCCATCCTTCCGTGGTGGCCATCAATAGATGCTATCTTCTGTCTTTCTCCTCCAGTTCCCTCTAATTATAATATGGAGCAGGGGCTTAAGAGGTGAGATGTGGGCCAGGAGGGCATGTCCGGTTGCTGGCCGTGTACATGAGAACCTAATTTTCACAATTTTAATTACCACTGATAGCTCATTTTGTACCTGGCCAGTGGCATAGAGGAGGGGTTGGGTGGCCCTCTGGGCATTGGCCCACCTGGAAATTTTCCTGTAAGGTCTATGGCCTTTCCACCCCTGCCTCATGACCCTTCTCAATATTTCATAGATGGCTCAAGACCAGCAGAAACCAACTGCAAGGGTGAGTGTTTCTGAAAATGAAGATATAAAGCTGCTGGTGGTCTACTGTGATCTCCAAAGAAGGACAGTGACCATACCTATATCTGCAGCTTTATATCAGACCTAAGAGCTACAGTCAGGCAGTGAGTTGCTTAGCGGTGTAAACAACGGGGGCTTCACAAATGCACAATTCCCATTATTTTATTAATCTACCACAAATAAAATGAGTCAGACAAGTCTTGGAGGACACCTTTACATTCCACTACATTAGGAAGTCATTTAGATTTTCTTTCCTAATGTGACATCTTCTCCTGTAGATCTGTCCCTGAAATACTGAACTATTATATGGAATTGTTGGCAGCTCTGAGCTTCTGAGCCAATATTTGCTGATATATGAGCGTTATATGAGTTTGGCAAGTGGATCTTTCTAAAATTAGATGTGCCAAGTTTTGTCTAAGCTGTGCCAAATTTTGGCAGAATTTACAATTCTTTGACAAGGTCTAAGTGTTCTCACATGAGATAAATGAAACTATGACACTGGTTGACCTGTTACATGTGCACTTGGCAGCTGAAGACATCTGTGTTGGTCCCATGTTCATATGTAGCTGCATTGCTGAGAAAAAAGATTGTTAAATATATGCAAATTAGCATCTAGGAGCAACGGGGGCGTTGCCATTTCACCTAGAGGCTCTGCTCTCTCTGCAAAGGCCGAGCCCTCTGTACTTTGGCCGCACTAGGCAGCGAAAACATCATCACGCTTTGCCCTGTCAATCAAAGTGCAGAGGGTGAGGCAGTTGCAGAGACATCAGAGCCTCTAGGTGTAACGGCAACGCCCCGGTTGCTCTTAGAGGATCCCACCATGCCCTTCTGTAGGCTGTCCGAGAATGATGGGAGTTGTAGTTTTGCAACAGCTGGAGGGCCGCATGTTAAGCGTGCCTGTATTAGAACATCAGTGCTTGGTATGCTGTGAGGAGGCAGCAGTGCATCGGAGCACTATGGCCTCTTCAAACATCTGTTCATTGGTGGTGTCGGGAGTCGGAGCCCAACTGATCAGATATTGATGACCTATCTTGAGGATAGTCCATTGATATTGTACTTCTTGTAAACCCTGTCTCCTCCACAGGATCTATTAAAGAGGTATTTAAACACTCTCACAGATTCATTTCCTACTTTCTATCACCACTTCATAGACGATGGCAACTCTTCTCTTAGATCTGGTTACAAAATAACCTAAACTGAATTCATGTTAATAACCGATTGCATGGTGTGGAATAAGATAAACTTTGGCTAGAATATTCCGAAAAGTTCTCACAACATGATAGTACTGATTCTTTCTCCCTTTCTTTTGTTTCTTGGCCTTTTCTTGATGTCTTACTGTACAAGTGATCCCTCAAGATACAATGGCCTCTGGAGACATTTTCCACATACAATGGTCTTTCCTGAGCCATTGTAACTTGAAACCAGACTCAACATACAATGTCACAGACACTGCTAGTCTGTGGTTCATCAACCAATCAACATGGCCATTTCGCTGCTAAAACATCTGTATATGCTGCCTCTCTACAGTACAGTGCGGTATTACATTTTCTGTACTGTCAGGATGAGCTGCTTGATGGCTCTACTTCATTCTGAAGATGCTCCTGTCCTCTACATATAAAGTGATGTACAGCTTCCAGCAGCGTTTTCGGACAGTGATTTGTAAGGACTTGCTTTATCTGTAGTCGTTAGGTAGTTAATTTACTTTAATCTTAAAGGGGTTCTCCGGGATTTACAAATTGATGACCTATCTCCCCTTAGTACTCCTACCATGAGGGGAGGAAGAGGGTGGTTATCCTGTTCCTGCCAAGCATTACCAACCATTACCTCTTCTGCTGGAATATAATCCAAAACATAATAACATCATAGTCCTTCCTCACTGTTCTGAGTGACAGCTGTAGCATCCAACCAGGAGAACACTACAACTCAAGCAGAGGAGAAGAGCTGTGGAGGATACTTATTCCCCATTCATTCCTCAAAAATTTTAAAAAGTGAATCAATAAATGATATGTTGCAGAATATAAAGCAGTCATGTGGCTACATCAACAGGAAATTTAATAGGTGAGCCACAGAGCCTCCTGTGCCAATGTCCTGCTTTAAAGGGATTGTCTGGGGAATAGAATTTTTATAAAAATTTCCAGGAAGGTTAAAGAATAAAAAGTAATCATTGCTCACCTCACTCAATTTCATAGTCTTCACTTAAAACACTGGATATGGTTTGAAATGCCTATTCACCCAATCACTTTCTGAGGCATGCCACCAGTGATTGGCTGAGTGGGTAGTTCCATCCATTTCCTGGGTGGAGCTGGGACCAGGAAGTGCAGAGTCATCTGGACCAGAGCAGCACCTCAATGGCAGAGGCCAGGGATCAGTGAGGTAAGCAATGATTCATTCATTATGATCTCATATTTAGCTAACCATGCCTACATGGTTAGGCTAACATGCCTTCCATCTGTTTTTCAAAACTGAAGTGAGTGGTGTAAAACTGCAAAAACTCGTAAACTCGAACTCAAGATACAGTAGTTCAAAAATTAAAAAGTGCTATTTTGCACTTTTTGAGGAAAGAATTTTGGAGAGCAGGGCCTGATAAATCCCCACCCAATGCCAAGACTTAGTTGAATGAAATGACACCCTTCACTTCTGTTGCTTCATTATGGAGAAAAAGATACTTTTCCCTGGGCTCCGCTCCGTTCTCCCGGTATAGGCTCCGGTATCTTCATATGTTCGGTTCAACTGGGTGGAGCCTGCCGGCGTCTCTTTCTCCCAGGCTGTAGCGCTGGCCAATCGCAGCGCTCAGCTCATAGCCTGAGAGGAAAAAAAAACTCTCAGGCTATGAGCTGAGCGCTGCGATTGGCCAGCGCTACAGCCTGGGAGAAGGAGACGCCGGCAGGCTCCACCCAGTTTCACCGAACATATGAGGATACCGGAGCCTATACCGGGAGAACGGAGCGGCGCCCAGGGATAATAGTAAGTGCAGGGAGATCCCTGGGCGCCGCTCTCCATGTCTGTATGCTTAGTTTACATTTTTTATTCTAGTGAAAGGTCCTCTTTAAGTGCACCAAGGGCGGGCCCAAACCACTCTGTGCACCCTTGCTCCTCATGCTTCCTTTGCTAGCATAGTCCTCTTTTTGGCACAGGCTGTGATACTATTTAACATAAATGTGGAATTTCCAAACTTCATGTATGTAAGATAACATTTTTCTACATCAACATCTTATCGGTTTCATTAAAGAAAACAGACTTTCGGGGCTTCAGCTAAAATCCTCTTATGTAGTACAAGATTTTGCTATATCTGTACTAATGACTACAAATAATGAGCTTTATCTTATTACCATCCATAAATGCATAGCAAGGCAATTCGTGCATCATTTACGTGTCCTCCTCGCACTAACTACTTTTCTGTTTTCATTAGTAAATGTAATGTAAATGACATGTCTAATTTCTGGTGGTTCGATTTCTTCTATGCTCCTTCTACTCTCAGGGTCAGTCTAAGCTTCTTTGGTTTCAGCCCTATGGTAAAGATTTGCATTTAGTCCCTATATTTAGATATATATTTTACATCCATATCTTGTATTTTAACCTCAAGTCATACTAAAGAAGATGCCTAAATATCATATCGAAATTCCAAGGGGGCTAAAGAGGTCTTCCAGGGCCTCAAAAATATTTGCAGAAGGCTGAGATTTCATTAAAATATATATTTTTTTAGAAATCAGCCTTACTCAATTCCATGTTGTTATTTCTCCTGTGGTCCCAGCAGTCTTTGTGCTACAGCAGTGACATCACCAACCATGACGCATGATCGCTGAAGCCCATCATTGGCCTGAATGGTCACCTGGGGAAGCACAAGTCTGACTACAGCGCTGATGTATCCTACTATTTCATGTGACCATGGAGGCCAGTGATTGGCTGCAGCGATCATGTGGACTATTTGGTCATCCCTGCAGAGCTGGAAACAAAGATTACCAGGACCAGAGGAGCAGAAACAGAGAACTGAGCTGGTGTGGAAGGCTTGTTTCATTCATCTTAAAGCAATCTCAGCCTTTGGCAAAATTTTTAGGGGTTCCGGAAAACTCATTTAAAGGGAGTCTGACACCAGGAAATTTACTATTAAACCAGGCACAATGCTTTGTAGGGCTAGCTCAGCTGGATGTAATGATACCTATCACTTAGCAAGGACTTTTAATCCATATGTAAATGAGCAGCTAAGTGCACCAAAGGGTGGGACCAAGCCACTCTGTGCACCCTTGTTCTTCCTGCTACCTTTGCCACCTCCTACCTCTTCTTCTTGATTGACAGGACCTGGTTACTGCATAGTCATCTTGCCTAGCCCTGCCAATCTCCTTATGAACCACGGCATCGAGGAACCTGAACCTGTGGCACCCTAAGGCCTCACGCATATGCCTGTATCTGTTTTGTGGTCCCGCCCTATTGTTAAAATGCCTATTCTTGTCTGTTTTTTGGTGGAACGGACATACAGCCGCACGAATGCAAAGAAAAGAAGGAAGGGAAAGAAAGGGGAGGATGCAAAAAGGGGGGACTCACCTGGCAGTGCTTAATAACCTGCTCAATTCTGTTGTGGTAAGGAACCACTTGATACCAAGTCAAAGAACCCAGATGAAAACTGAAATTGAGACCATGGCAGCCACAGTTCCTCCACCCTCGTCAATTGATGTAAAGCCTCCAGAGAGAAATGTGTGGTGCACCTCTATAACCTAGAAATAATCTGCTTAGTGACAAGAACAAAATGGCAGTGAAGACCTTTTTTGGTTCTAGATAAAGCTCCAGGGAAGATTGACAAAGCTGCCATCTCATGATGTTAAAACAATAGAGGTATGACTAATGTTTATAAAAGGAAATCATCTCTTTCCAAAGAGGAGAGATGGAGGCACAACTCCACCAGATATGCAATAGAACAATACAGATGTGACCAGACAGGGATTTGTACCACTGGGAGAGAATCTTTTACTTGTGCTCCTCTTAACGAGGGGAGATAGACATAAACATATATTTCACCAATCCTTCTCTCTCCACAAAACTGGGCCTAAAGTCCTCTGCCTCTCCAAACAACAAGATTTTATACACTAGGTTCAGAAGATAGGCAGAGAGACTTTGAGGCTCATAGAGGGTGTTTAAGGAATTTACAAAGATTTGCAATTGAATGTATTGAACCCAAGACCCATTAGGGGGCTGAGCATCACCCAAAGGCTTCAGCCCAAAGACAGAAACCTCATCCCTAATTTAGGGGATGGGATTATTAGAGAATTAAAGCAGAGGAGAGTGATAAATGAGGAGTCACACAGATATCAGGGCCGACAGAGGGGGGGGGGGGGGGCAGAAATTAGGGGCTCGCCATTAGCCCCGCTCTTAATTGACTGTTCATCCGGGAGGCTTCACCACCTACTGGACGGGGTTATAGCCTTATATACAGAACGATCAGGCGGACGAGCAATAGCAATACCAGCGCCGGATGTGGCCACACACCCACATGGTGTGGCATTCTGTCAATCTGCTCTTTGTAAGCTGTTAGGTAGCATGGTTCTTGATAAAGCAGTCAACTCACTGCAGAAACGCGTTGAGCGTGACTCACACAGCTAGAGAGGAATTGAATACATGAACTGCTGTTTATGTAAGGAGTCCACAGGCCTACATAGGCCTAAAACACCAGCAGCAACCATAGATAGCAACTCACTAACCAGAGGGGTGAGGCCAGCCCACCACCTGGCGAATATCTCTAAAGTCTGCAAGTTAACTATTCCCTCCCATACTTGGCTGCAGATTTCAGCCAGATCGATTGTAGATTTTCTGGAGGGGAATATCTACAGAGGACTCGCTACGTGTGGCCGTACCCTAAGTTGTACTATGGTGTGTGCAGGTAGGCACAGTGGCTGGCCTGGTGTTATAAGACCCACTAAGTTTCTTTGTTACTGGTAATTCGGGATGAACTGCCCGAATCTGGTGGCTAACCTTACACCAGACCTGATATTATCCCTCAGCCACTTGTGGGTCTCCCAGTTTGAACTATTTGTGCCCCAGAAGTCACACCTGCACCACACATGGGTTAGACACGATTAGACTCTGTTTGTATAGGTCTGGTCTTGATGTGACTCGCTCAGGAGCTCAGGTGTAGCTCTCATTGGTACCCACAACCATTCAGCCTCATCCCTGTTGAAGTGCAGATCTCTAGCACGACATCGGTGACAATAATTCTGTGTCGCAAATACCCCCCGGACAGCACGTCCTCTCATACTAGGGTTTTGCCTAAGTTTAGGAAGTGCTTTTCCCTGTTTATAATCAATATTTTGTGTTTGTGCTGTGTTCTGACTAATGGAGCGCCAAATCATGGACCTATCAGGTTCTGATCCTGGGACTCGGTGCTCTATTTAAACCCCTTCCTGGCCATATACCAGTGCTATTGATAGTCTCTGACTTCCTAGCTGTGCTCCCGGTTCTGGGTGCACTTGGATTGCTTCTAGACCACTCTCTGTCTCGTGTTTTGGTACTGTGTTTCTCAACTAGTTCTGACTTCGGCTTCGCTATTGACTACCCCGTCTTGCGAGTTGGTGCTGTATTGTTCGTTTGGCTCTGACCCATTTCTGTACGACTCTGTCTCTGTGTTGTTCTGTCTCTGTTTGTGTATGTCTTGCACTTTAGCAAAGTAGAGAATGTCGACCAGTTGCAGACTTGCTGCCTAGGGTTTGCACTGCAAGTAGGCAGGGAAAGCGGGCAGAGTTCCAGTTAGGGCTCACTGCCTGTGTATTCCTGCCTACTGTGGCTACAGGCGGTACTCAACTTGTACTTGGTTATTTCCGGCAGTGTCATAGAGATGAATGGAGTGTATGTGGCGGGGGCCCATTGGTCGGGACCCCTGCTGATCAGACACTTATCCTCTATCCACAGGATAGGTGATAAGTTGTCTTATAGGGAGAATCCCTTTAATTCTATATTAATACCCATGTAAAAAAAAAAAAAAAATTATACAGATCAGATGTTTATTTCTTGGGTAGAAACCTACCTATCAAGGTGTTTAGAAAAGAAAATTATTTTTGTTTTAAAAGAAGCTTATCTGCAATAGGAGACCCAGCTTGTGGACAAGGGGGTGCTCTTTCTAGAAGAAATAGTGATGGTCCAAGCACATTGAAAGTCTCTAAGTAAAATACTACAGAGGCTGTTACTTTATTTAAATTAAATTTGTTGAATGCTAGGCCCTCTTTAAAGGGGTTGTCGAAACGGAACTATTCTTTTCCATATCAAAAACACCATAGCGATCATAAGTTGGACCATAGAAAACCCAGGGTATTGAAGCATACTGTATATGGCTGGTGGTCTGAAGTTCATACTGTATACTGCAGATCGCATTGGTTATACAGTTTAGTATCAGCGCTAAGGATAGCTGGCTACTGGTAGGATGCGATAGACCTGACTAACCTCCGGCACTCCAGATGTGGTAAAACTACAACTCCCAAGATGTACACTTACTTAGCGGTTTATTAGAACCACATAGAAAGCAATGGAGCATGCTAGGAGTTGTAGTTTCTGGAGCTGGAGTGCTGGAGGTTAGCCACCCCTGCAATAGGCTATTGTGATCTATTAATGAAAAGGAAACAATAGTTAGGTATTAGTGGTAAAAGTGCACATAACCACAGTCCCTGATGCAGGAGTGAACAAATAGAATAATACACTATGATATCTAGCTGGGTTTTTTAAATGTCAGAGGGATTTTAAGTTAGTGAAATAAAGAGTTGTTTAATTAATTCTAGGTTATGGGTACTATCAGTCTCAGGGCTGCATGTTTCTATTTAGGAGTACCTAATACCCTTCATTTAACTGGGTCAGAATTGTGAAAAAGTGAGTGCTTTGACCTCACAGGCATTTCATAGAAATTAGAAACGCCTGGCTATGAATAAAAGTTTGCTTTAGCCCCAGATGTTTCATTTTTACAAGGGCTAATAGGAGAAAAACCACCTCAAAATTGGTTACCCATATCTTTAATATGGCAACACCCCATATGCGGTTGTAAACTGATGTATGGGCACACTGCAGGGTTCAGAAGGGAAGGAGCGCCATTTGGCTTTTGGAGGGTAGATTTCACTCGAAGTGTCATGTCACATTTGCAGAGCCCCTGTGGTACCAGTTTAGTGTAAAATCCCAAAGTTACTCTATTTTGGAAACTAAACCCTTCAAGGAATTCACTTAGTGGTGTAGTGATTGGCTTGACTCACAGGTGCTTCATAGTATTTTTTAAGATTGGGATATGAAATAAAAGATGACATTGTATTTCAATTAAGCAATAATAAAAAGCAGGCCGCCTTATTATTATAACACCAATATAAGAGCACTGGCCCTAAAGTAATGGCTGTGAGGTAGCTACAAAGCAGATAACCCCTAAAAATACACTACACAGTAGGGCTGCACGATATGGGAATTTTGTGCGATTGCGATTAGGGCCCTAAAAATTGCGATAACGATGTGCGATGCGATATTTTAAGGGAATTGTGCTAGAGGTCTATTTGCTTGGATTTTCCCATATGAGCCGCTGACGCGGCTGGGTATGACATAGTTATGTGGGGGATCTGTGGATGACGCTGTTATGTGGGGGATCTGTGGATGACGCTGTGTTGTGGGGGATCTGTGGATGACGCTGTGTTGTGGGGGATCTGTGGATGACGCTGTGTTGTGGGGGATCTGTGGATGACGCTGTTATGTGGGGGATCTGTGGAGGACGCTATTATGTGGGGGATCTGTGGAGGACGCTGTGATGTGGGGGATCTGTGGAGGACGCTGTGATGTGGGGGATCTGTGGAGGACGCTGTTATGTGGGGGATCTGTGGAGGACGCTGTTATGTGGGGGATCTGTGGATGACGCTGTGTTGTGGGGGATCTGTGGATGACGCTGTGTTGTGGGGGATCTGTGGATGACGCTGTGTTGTGGGGGATCTGTGGATGACGCTGTGTTGTGGGGGATCTGTGGAGGACGCTGTGTTGTGGGGGATCTGTGGATGACGCTGTGTTGTGGGGGATCTGTGGAGGACGCTGTTATGTGGGGGATCTGTGGAGGACGCTGTTATGTGGGGGATCTGTGGATGACGCTATGTTGTGGGGGATCTGTGGAGGACGCTGTTATGTGGGGGATCTGTGGATGACGCTGTTATGTGGGGGATCTGTGGAGAACGCTGTTATGGGGGATCTGTGGAGGACGCTGTTATGTGGGAGATCTGTGGAGGATGCTGTTATGGGGGATCTGTGGAGGACGCTGTTATGTGGGGGATCTGTGGAGGACGCTGTGTTGTGGGGGATCTGTTGATGACGCCGTTATGTGGGGGATCTGTGGATGACGCTGTTATGTGGGGGATCTGTGGATGACGCTGTTATGGGGGATCTGTGGAGGACGCTGTTATGGGGGATGTGTGCTATGACACATAGGGCCATGAGGGGGGGCAGCATAAGACATATAGCATCTTATGCTGGTTCCCCTCATGGCCCTATGTGTCCCTTCATGTGTCCTAAACTGCGCACATAACTGGCTTTGTGTGTAAAGTATTTTACTAGTGTGTGAAACAATCTCTCTCCTATTGATAACAGGTCCAGCCTCTGTACTCACTGTCACTATGAATGCACTGCCGGCCGGCGCGTGACTGACGTCACTTAGTAACGCTCCTCCCACTTCAGGAAGCAGGAGCGTTACTAAGTGACGTCAGTCACGCGCCGGCCCGCTCGCTGCCGTGCATTCATCGTGACAGTGAGTAAAGAGGCTGGACTTGTTATCAATAGGAGAGAGATTGTTTCACACACTAGTAAAATACTTTACACGCAAAGCCAGTTATGTGCGCGGGGCCCCTTCATATATAATCGCGGCATTTTCGGGTCGGCCAAATCGCCATATCGCATTTGCCGATTATCGCGATTCGATTATTTTTTAGATTTATCGTGCAGCCCTACTACACAGCTACTAATAGTAGAAAACGAGTTTATAGTACAATTACCAAATATAATAAAATACATGTATATGTGGCTATACAGACACAGGACAAAAAACAAGGACTACATAAACTTTGTCAATAAATAATTGCAGATTATCCCAGGCTACCTGCAAAAGAGAATCTTACTATACAGGTATATAAAGTGCACAGTGCATAAGGGAGAGAGTAACCAAGGGACAATCAACAGCCATTTGTATACAGACCAGTGTAGTCCAGGCCCCGACGCGAGTTTCGCTGTCGCTTCCTCATTATTATGTTGTGTCTCCTGATTTATAATCTGCGTGAAATTGTCCCTAATCTTTTGGCTGAATGTATGACAGGGCTCAGGAATAAAAGAGCACCATGTTTATTTTGATGCCCAATGTGGGGAATTACACGACTTGTGCTGACAAATGTAGAGACTCTGGGGTGAAATAATAAATGGAACCCCCGAAAAGTTACCCCATTTTGGGAACTTTACCTTTCAAGGTGTTATGAGGTGGAGTGAGCATTTCGACGTCAAAGGTATTTTTCAGAAAATAGTGCAAAATGAAAATTGCAATTTTTCACAGATATGGCATTTCAGTGCCCAGTATGTTGTACCCAGTTTGTGCCATCTCACCACACTACTTGAGTTCATAGGGAGGTTCTACTGGCTACGGAAATGCCATAAATGTGGACTTTTTTTTTCGTTTTTGTGTTTTCATTTTTCTTCCCTATTTTCCGTGAGCCATAACTTTTTTATATTTCCAGTCACATAGCTGTATGAGGGCTTTTTTTGTGGGACAAGTTTTACTTTCTAATGCCACCATTAATTATGGCATAAAATGTAGTGGGAAGCGGGAAAAAAAAATTCCAAATGGGGTGAAGTTAGAAAAAAAACTCAATATCACCACAGTTTTACGGGTTTTGTTCCCACAGCGTTTTGTTTACGGCAAAACTGGCCCATGCCCTTCATTCTTTGCGTCAGTACGATTACAACGATACCCCATATGTATAGGTTTTTTATGTGTAAATAGTGTAAAAATAAATTTTAACTTATTTATTTATTTATTTTAAATCACCATATTCTGACCCCCATAACCTTTTTATACCTATGTCTACTGAGCTGTTTAGGGGCTCATATTATGCGGGACAATTCATAGTTTTTATTGATACCATTTTGGAGTGTGCATGACTTTTGGATCACATTTTATTTCATTTTTTTTGGGTAAGAGAAGCAATGAAAAAATGGCAAATAGGTCATTTTGACCCTTTTTTCCGTTACGTCATTCGCCGTATTGGATTTTTTTATTTTATTTTAATATTATGGGCGTTTTTGGTCGCGGTGATACCCAGGATGTTTATATTTATTGTTATTTAGGTATTTTTATTTTAATTATACGGAAAGGGCGGTGATTTAAACTTTTATATATTTTTAACTTTTTTTTATTTTTATCATCATTTTAAGGCTCATAAATGATCTTATAAATTATGTTTTTGAATTTTTCATTTTGACCTATAAGCAATTAAAAAAATTCAAATTTCTTAGCATTTTGCTCATTTCTCATGTTGGTCTGCCATCTGGTGGCCAAAATAAGAATTGCAGCATTAATGCTCTGAATTTCTTCATAGAGATTCAGAGCATTCAGCGCATGTACTGAAGTCACGGTTTTTGCGCATTCAGGAGCCGTGATCTCACTTGATCACGGCATCTAAAGCATTTAATTACTGCGATGGGCTTTATTGCCGGTTGCGGTAATTAGCTGCAGGTCTCTGCTGTTTGAAACAGCAGAGACTTGCCGGTCATGACACCCGCTGCACGCGCGAGCTACGAGCGCTCTACATGTATGGCGCTGGTAGCGAAAGGGTTAAAGTAAGTATGTACGTATGGGCACATGGAAGGGCTCAAAAGGGAAGAAGCGCCATTTGGCTTTTGGAGAGCAAATTTTTCAACAGCCTCTGGGGACCAGTAAAGCCATTTTCCGAGCGCCATACGTTTTTTTTTTTTTTTCCCTCTTGATGGAGCTGTGTGAGAGCTTGTTTTCTGTGGGATGAGTTGCCATTATAATTGCCACTATTTTGGCGTACATACGACTTTGATCGCTTTTTATTTTGCTTTTTAGAAAATAAAGAAAAGGAGACAGCTCTGCCATTGCTTTTTGAGTTTTGTTGTTGGGGTGTGCACCAGGTCAGAAAAATGACAAGTAAATTTTATTCTGCTAGTCAGTACGATTACAGAGATACCAACTTTATATCGGGTTTTTTTTTTGCAACTTTTACACAATTTTCAAAAACAAGATACTGTTTTTGTGTCTTTATTTTCTTAAAAGTCATATTTTATTTTTTTTCATTTTTCTGGCAATGGTCTTGTGTGAGGGCTTGCTTCTGTGGTATAAACTGACTTTTTCATTGGTACCATTTTGGGGTACATCAGATATTTTTATTTCTTGATATTATATTTTTTTGAAAGCCCAGGTGACCAAAAAAATTGCTTTTTTTGACAATGTTTTTATTTTTTATGATGTTCACCTTTCCGGGTAGATTATGTGATATTTTAATAGAGCAGGTCATGGACGTGTCCATATCAAAAATGTACATTTTTTCCCCCTTTTACATAATAAAGGCATCTTTGCCATTTTCATTGGCACATTCATATCATTCACACTGACAGTTGCCTATGACGAGACCCAGCCTGGGCTTCATAGACTTCCATACTTGGCTGTCACGCTTCAGTGTGGGAGGGAAACACCACACCGAGCATAAGAGGGAAGGGGGGAACAGGGAATCAGGCCTGAGAACTAAGGAAGGAAGATGGACACCTCCTAGTAAAACCCCAACCAAAATCCGGACTCACTACCAGTATGAACAGACCCCAGAGGTAGGTGTGTTCATACGCAGGAATACCTAGAGTCCTATCTAGCCCTATCGGACCCTGGTACTAATAGCAGGGACGAGACTACCTGTTTCTCAAAAAGGAAGGACGAACAGTCTCCTTCAGGCCTAGTACAAACAATAGGGAAATGCAACACACAGAACCCAAGCAAAATACACAAAGGGAAAGGAAAGACTTAACTTCAAAGGGGCTATGGAAGCACCAGGAACTCTGCCGAGATCCACAACTGAAACTGAAGTTATGAACTGCACAGCATTTTGGGAGAAGCAACAATAAATAAGAAAGGCTTAATGACCACATTAGCAACACCTGAGGCAAGGAGTGTGGCAATTACCAGAAACAACACAGACGCCTATTGATCCACAAGGGAAACCTGTCAGATCAAACCACGTGTTGCCAGTCTCACCGATCTCCTGCCACCTGTCGTGGGAACGTCCGTGACATTGGCTTTGTAAGGCTTCCGGGTGCCATGGTAACCATCCGGACCCTGCAATCGCATCCTGGGAAGCTGATGGAGTTAGAGAGGGAGCTCCATCCCTCTGTATACCTCTTAGATGCTGCAATAAGCATTGACTGCGGCATCTAAGGGGTTAATCCTCAGACATCGAAGTTTGCAGAGATGCTGGCGGGTAGAGCAGGGGCATGACTGTCAGCAACAGCCAGGCCACTGTTCTGCTCAAGCAGGCAAAGCTCCTGTGCCCGCTCAATCAGAGCGTGTACGTGGCCGTACATTAGACCAACTACAGCTTGAAGCATGTCTTAAAATGAGGTCAGGCAAATTGTGTAATTACTGCTTCTTAAGCAAATATCAGGTGTTGATGTTGCGTCTTTTATTTCACATTAGCATTTGCATACAGGCTGCTGGCAGCCATGTGCCGCTATCACAGGGACGTCTATTGCAGGGCTGGAGGGCTATTTGCATTTAAACAAATGTACTAGGCTAAAAGACAAAGACACAGGCTACATCAGGGGTGTCAAACTCCAATTCATCGGGGGCCGCATCAGCAGTTTGGTCACCCTCAAAGGGCCGGTTGTATCTGTAGGACTGTGTGTCCACTCTTTATTATCATAAATTATTGTCACTGCATTCAATTATTACTGTTTTTTGTAATAAAAAAATATATATTGTGTGGCACAGTGTAGGCTATATGTGTATAACAAACATATTTCACATGAAAACTTACAGTTACTTGGCTTGGCCCTTGGGGATCTCGGACGCCACTTCAACACTTGGCCGGGGGCTCGGCGGAGCTGATGTGCTTTATCCTAATGAGAAAGATTTCATAATAAGGATTTGGAGAAGGGGCAGAGGGATAGCAGAGCAGGGAGAGGATGGTGCTGCTACTAGGGGGTCATACCATGGGGGAGTAATAAAGCCCACCATAATGCCCCCCCCAGTAGTAATAATTCTCCTTATAATGTGACAGTGCAAAAAATACCCCCTTGTAATGCCCCCATAATGTGCCAGTATAAAATACCCCAATATAGTGCCCCTAGTAAATGACCCCATAGTGCTCCACACCCTCCTTCCTCCTAGTGCCCCTATAATGTACCAGTATAAAATGCTCCAGTAGATGCCCTCAGTGTCCCCCATAATTTGCAAGTATAAAATACCCCTTCTTAGTGTCCCCCGTAGATGACCCCATAGTACTCCTCTCCCCACTTCCCCATAGTACCCACCATGTGTCCCAGTATAAAATTGTACTGTACAGAGAGCCCATATAAAATACCCCGCCTTTGTGGCCTCAGCAGATGCCCCTATAGTGCCCCCAATCATGTGCCAGTATTAACAGCCCCCCCTGTGCCAGTAATAATAGCCCCCTATGCCAGTAATAGCAGCCCCCCTGTGCCAGTAATAGCAGCCCCCAGTAATAACAGCCCCCAGTAATAACAGCCCCTCTGTGCCAGTAATAACAGCCCCCTTTGCCAGTAATAACAGCCCCCAGTAATAACAGCCCCCTTTGCCAGTAATAACAGCCCCTCTGTGCCAGTAATAACAGCCCCCTTTGCCAGTAATAACAGCCCCCCCTTTGCCAGTAATAACAAACAGCCCCCCCTTTGCCAGTAATAACAGCCCCCGCCAGTAAAAGTATTGTACATAATAAAAAAAATAAAAAAAACACATACTTACCTCCATGTCAGTGATGCGATGCAGGCCTCTTCTGGCCTGTGTCCCACGCTGTATGGCTCAGGCAATACGATGACGTCATCGCGCCGCCTGCGCCGGCCTCTGATAGGCTGCAGGCACTAGGCCGGCAGCCTATCAGAGGAAGGGAAAGGGACACGCCTCTCCCTCCCCTGCCGCAGCACGGGCAGGCATCTGTATCGCTGTCCTGAGGACAGCGATACAGATGACTGGAGATGAGCGCTTCCACAATGGAAGCGCTCATCTCCCTGTGCCCAGCCGCCGCCGCCAGCTCGCTGCGCAGGCCACATGACGAGGTCTGGCGGGCCGGATTCGGCCCGCGGGCCTTGTGTTTGACACCCGTGGGCTACATGTATTAGGTAACCTGGTGGCAGGAAGCTGACCTTCAGGGGAGGGGTAAGGAAAAGGCTAGGATGCACTAGTGTTCCTTAAATCCACTCCTTAAGGCCCACCAGGGTTGCCAACCAGGATTTTTATTTTTTCTGGACAACTTTTCCCCAAATAACAGACAGTCAACATCTTTTATGGACAAATTGGAAAACCATAATATATGATGAAGATTATAAGTGATACACGTTGTGGGGATTTGCTCTGGTAGACAGGTTAGCGGACGCAGTATAGAGGCCACGAACCAGGATGTAAATAAAACTTCAGTGTTTTATTCACACTCAGCAACACATAACAGTCTTGGTGCTTGTTCACACACAGCAAAAACAAAACAATGTTCACCTGGAATCCTAGGTGTCGGTTCACACCCGGCTGAATGCTCAGCCACAGAATAGTTCACTGGCAGGCTTCCAGGCGGCCTGCACGCCTGTTTGCAGTCTTCAGCCTGGAGGACGCCACAGCTTCACTGTCAGATGGAGGAAAATCCACACCATATGATAGTGCTGACTGCTTTTATAAGCCTGCCAAGACCCGGCCTGGAACGTGGGGAGTAGCCATCCACCCAGCATTGTCAGACTGCAATCTGAAATAATGACACTTCAGGAAAAAAAAAAAAGGCTCTTACCTCGGTGACACGTAGCGACCATCAATGATGGCCCCTTGTTCCTTCCTACAAAGTCCTTTCACACGGGCATGAGGTGAACGCATTGCACCCGCATTGAATCCTGACCCATTCATTTCAATGGGGCTGTGTACATGAGCAATGTTTTTCACGCATCAGTTGTGCATTGCATGAAAATTGCAGCATGTTCTATATTCTGTGTTTTTCACGCAACAAAATAAATGGGGCTGCGTGAAAAATCGCATCGCATCCGCAAGCAAGTGCGGATGCGGTGCGATTTTCACGCATGGTTGCTAAGGAGACGAGGGATGTATGACCCGGGACCTCATTTACTTTATTATTTTCTATTATAACATGGTTAGAATGGAAAATAATAGCATTCTTTAATACAGAATGCTAAGTATAATGTCAATTGAGGGTTAAAAAATAATAAAAACATTACTCACCTCATCCACCTGATCGCGCAGCCGGGATCCTCTTTGTTCTTCTTGAAAGACCTGCAAAAGGACCTTCGCTGACGTCATCGTGCTCACCACATGGTGATGTCAGCGCAGGTCCTGCTGAATGAAGATAGAAGGACCTTCTACAGAACACCATACTTCAGTGAAGAAGTCCGGGTTCGGGTCTGGGTACCACATTCAGTTTTTTCTCACGCGCGTGCAAAACGCATTGCACTCGCCCCGGAAAAAACTGAACAACGGAACGCAATCGCAGTCAAAACTGACTACTCGCACAATTTTCAGTGAACGCACCTGAATCGCATCCGGCCCTCACCCGCGACGCCTGTGTGAAGGGGGCCTTAAGGTCTATGGCCAATCCACCCCTGATCTCTTCCATCTTCATGATGCTGTGTAAGGGTACTTTCACAGTTGCGTTTTTATTTTCTTCACTTTCCGGTATTGAGTTCCGTCAAAAGGGCTCAATGCCGGAAAAGAACTGATCAGTTTTATCCCCATGCATTCTGAATAGAGAGCATTCCGTTCAGGATGTCTTCAGTTAAGTCTTTTTGACTGATCAGGACGGAGATAATACTGTAGCATGCTCCGGTTTTATCTCCGGCCCAAAAAACTGAACTCTTGCCTGAATGACGGATCCGGCATTTTTTTTACATAGGAAAGTATCCGGCATTTTTTTTACATGGGAAAGTATTAGTGCCGGATCCGGCATTTAAAATACCGCAATGCCGGATCCGTCCTTCCGGTCTGCGCATGTGCAGACCTTTAAAAATGTGAAATGGATCCGTTTGTCCGTATGTCAAACGGACAGACAGATCCGTTCTTGCAATGCATTTGTGAGACGGATCCGCCTCCGCTTGCATGCAGATTACCGGACCCGGCAGGCAGTTTCGGCGACGGAACTGCTTGCCGGATCACTCTGCCGCAAGTGTAAAAATACCCTAATTCCACCATGCTTAGCTTAGGCTGGATTCACATCATGTTTTTGGCCCCACATTTAACATATACGTTTGGGAAAAAAAAGTATACAAAAGTATAGTACACCACGTGTTTCCATCCTGTAGGGTTCAGTAAAAGAAACAAACATTGCAATATGCTTTTCCTGAAGGCAAAGCTCTGTGTGCAAGATGAACCACCAAACCTATTTCTACTGATAGAAGGAGAAATGTGTCCACTGTTCCTATGTAACCAGTACATTGTCGCCCTCCTGGTCCATATCATAAATGAATGGAGACATGGCTGTTTCTTCAGCTACTCCTCTTTATATGTTTCATTAGAACGGCACTAGACAAATGTTCCTGCATCATCTCCTTGGCTGAAGCAGATTGTGGACCATCACTTTTCCCCAGTCCTCCACACTCCATGATTACTTCTCTTTAGTCTTCCTGACTGGGAACCTCCAGCATCTTGTGTCACAGTCCATGTTGGTTTTCCATCTAGAAGAAATGTTAGAATCCTCTCCATTGTTTCAGCTGACAACTGTCTAGTTGGGGGTCATGTTTGCTTTCGACTAGCCATGTCAAACAGCTTCATAAGGTAAGCTCTTCTCTTTAGGGCAGGGGTCGGCGTAAGCGCTCAGTGTGCCGTGCAATACAGAAAGTCATATCACACAAACTTACCTTTCCATTCAGTGTGTCCCTGACTTTCTTAGCAAAGACGATCCAGCTGTGGTTCATATGAGGAGACTTTCAGGTGCCTCTGGCAGTCACATGCAGGTTCTCTATTCTCCAACACCACCCAAAGTTGTCAGAAGCTTGCACCCCATCATCCCCAGTCACATGCAGGTTCACCATCCTCTCACCTCCCAAAGTTGTCAGAAGCTTGCTCCACATTATACCCCAGCAATGACATGCAGACTCACTATCCGACACGCACCCCCAAATTAGTCACAGTGCTTCCTCCATTACCCAAGCTCACCATCATCCTTCCATATGCCTGCCCTATAACCTGCTGACACCTATGCCACTACTACCCCTATCCCTGTGCTTATTATATAATTACCAATATCGGTGCGATTATTATATGTCTTTTGATATGAGCCACCCTAGAACGGACATGCGTTCCACAATGGAACGCATGCCCACTGGAACCGGAAGTGGCGTAATTTTCTGATCCCTCCTCACCACGTGCTTTCCCCAAGCTGGCACATGTCACAGAGAGGTATATAAAGCCCATAGGTACCACTATATGTTTATGTTTTTATGATTTATGTATACCGATTGCTTCTGAGGAAGGGGGTATTTGTAAAACCCCTAAAACGCGCCGAGCCTCGATTCTAATAAAGGGAATTTTCATGAAGTACCCTCCGTGGTGACTGCGGTTCTTCCTGTGATTCTACAAGCGATTGTGGCGGGGGAGTTTAGCCTATGGGTGTCTTGAGCTTATCCCTTAGGCTGCATTCACACAGGCGAGATTTCCGCGCGGGTGCAATGCGGTAGGTGAACGTATTGCACCCGCACTGAATCCCGACCCATTCGTTTCAATGGGGCTGTTCAGATGAGCGGTGATTTTCACGCATCATTTGTGCGTTGCGTGAAAATCGCAGCATGCTCTATATTCTGCGTTTTTCACGCAACGCAGGCCCCATAGAAGTGAATGGGGTTGCGTGAAAATCGCAAGCAAGTGCGGATGCGGTGCGATTTTCTCGCACGGTTGCTAGGAGACGATCGGGATGGAGACCCGATCATTATTATTTCCCCTTATAACATGGTTATAAGGGAAAATAATAGCATTCTGAATACAGAATGCATAGAGAACTAGCGCTGGAGGGGTTAAAAAATTTTTTTAAAATTATTTAACTCACCTTAATCCACTTGATCGCGTAGCCCGGCATCTCTTCTGTCTCCTTTGCTGAACAGGACCTGTGGTGAGCATTAATTACAGGTAAAGGACCTGTGGTGACGTCACTCCGGTCATCACATGATCCATCACCATGGTAAAAGATCATGTGATGGATCATGTGATGACTGGAGTGACGTCACCAAAGGTCCTTTACCTGTAATTATTGCTCACCACAGGTCCTGTTCAGCAATGGAGACAGAAGGAGATGCCGGGCTACGCGATCAAGTGGACTAAGGTGAGTTAAATTATTATTATTATTTTTTTAACCCCTCCAGCGCTGTTTTACTATGCATTCTGTATTCAGAATGCTATTATTTTCCCTTATAACCATGTTATAAGGGAAAATAATTGTCACGACCATGGTCATGGTCGTGACTCCTAAACCGCATGCTGTCTCGTGTGGTTGTTTCAACCACAGGTGAGGGCCGCTTGTATGTTGCCTCACTTGTGGTTGCCGTTGGCAACATGTTCTTAGGATGTACTTGGCAGTATAGCAGCCTGAGCTGTTGCTTGGCAGCTTGCTGTAAAGTTCATGCGGTTGCACCTGGCAACCTGTCTTTGTAGGTGTGCCTTTTTAAATGTTTGGTGTGCACGAGGTTTGTGTGTGTGCACTGATATTTTCCCTTCACTTGTGGCTGCCTGAGGCAACGTGTTGTATTGTGTACATGTGGTGGCAGTGTCTCGGCCTTCTGGCTGACTCCCAGGACACGGTTGCCACGCATGTCGTTGCCTGCGGTAACAGCTGCAGTGTGATAAGTGTTTGTACACTTCCCCTGTATGTGGCTGTTTTCCCTTGCCTGGTGTAGGAAGGGTTAACTCCCTTCTGTGTGTGTGAGCACTGGGTGTATCTGTGTGTTTGTGGCTACTTGGGGCTATTTAGCCTCTGCTGAGAGCAGTAGTCAGAGGGGTACTTCAGCCATGGTCTGCTGGAGTCATCCTCCTACCTAATACCATCTGCCAGTGAGGGCCACCCTTGTGGTCATAGCAAATGTTATGTGATGTTTAGTCGATGTTGTTTTCCTTTCATGTTTAATGCAGCTATGGATCTGGGTTCCTGTGTGTGTGTGTGTGTGTGTGTGTGTGTGTTGGCTGTGTCCATTTATGTATTGTCTGGACAGCAGCTGTTCACACAGGGATCCAGTCAGCAAGGCTGTGGCAGGTAGGTGGAACTTGTATAGTTCACCTGCCATATCCATAGGTCTGTTTTTGTATCCTGTTCCCTTTCCAGCTTGGCCAGTGAGACTCCTGTTCCTCTGTGTCCAGGAGGAACGGGCTGTCTACCCAGCTCCTAGCACAGGGATCGGCGGAGGGTCAGTAGGGATCCGAGGTTCCTGAGCATGAGCCCTCCTACCTTCAAGGTCGGCTCATGCAGCTAGGAGTCAGGGTCAGATTAGGGAAGCTCTAGGAGGTGACCTGCTCCCTATTTCTGTCGTCCTGGTCGAGCAGCCACTAACATCTTCTGGCATCGCACGGCTGAGGTCTCCATCCCGATCGTCTCGTAGCAACCATGCGTGAAAATCGCACCGCATCCGCACTTGCTTGCGGATGCTTGCGATTTTCACGCAGCCCCATTCACTTCTATGGGGCCTGCGTTGCGTGAAAAACACAGAACATGGAGCATGCTGCGGTTTTCACGCAACGCACAAGTGATGCGTGAAAATCACCGCTCATCTGAACAGCCCCATTGAAATGAATGGGTCGGGATTCAGTGCGGGTGCAATGCGTTCACCTACCGCATCGCATCCGCGCGGAATACTCGCCCGTGTGAGCGCAGCCTTAGACTATCATCTCCCCTTGTGAAGTGAGTTACTCACATGTATACATATACTTACTTTTATCCACGTTTTTAAATATATCTTTATGTGGTTTTATATGCTGATCTGCACTAAGTGGTCCCTATGTCCTCCCTTGTGGCGCCCGGTAGGTATTCTAAAGACCTCTTTTGGATCTAACACTTTTTGGGGGATTTTTTTCCCCTCTCCCTTCCTTGCTTAATCTACTAAACCAGGAATGCTCAACCTGCGGCCCTCCAGCTGTCGTAAAACTACAACTCCCACAATGCCCTGCTGTAGGCTGTTCTGGGAGTTGTAGTTTTGCAACAGCTGGAGGGCCGCAGGTTGAGTGTGCCTGTACTAAACCTATCTCTCTGCTGTCACCTGTGCCACTACTACTCCCATCCTGTCACCGTCACTTAGGGCTCATGCACACGGCCGTTGCCCCGCTGTGCCCATACTGCAAACAGCGGGTCCACAATACACGTGCACCCTGCATCACAGATGCGGACCTATTCACTTGAATGGGTCTGCAAGCCGTGGGGTTTCTCTCCGCGTCCCCTGGTGTATTCACTCATTTGTATTTACAAGAATACCATGAAATTACGTCAAAATGCTGCAGTTTCATGTAACTGCACCCTGAGAAAGCTTACTAATTAGCATTTTATGATGTGTGGCGAGATTTAAGATGTGAATTACAAGGTCATTTCATAAATTTTTCAGCTCTAGTTGGTAATAAAATTTCACTTATTTTAACCATTTTTCAGCCATTAAAACATTGTTTTGTGTCATTTTTGGGGATTCCATAATTTTGCCACTGGTTGCCAGATACACAAATATTATAAAGTACTTGTTAGGATGGGGGTTATTCAAGCACAGACTGTGATACAGAGGTGCCAGTCAGGTGCCTGGTATAGTCAGGGTTGCCAACCATCCAGAAATTTATGGACAGTCCGTAAAAATTGGTGACTTTTTTCCCGTGTCCGTGAAAAAATAAAAAACAGATGTGTCTGTGATTTTTCAGAGGCTGTCGGTACTTGACTGGATGATTTTAGAGGTAATTCTCATCATTTTACAGCTCACAGTAAACGCTGGTATTAAGTATCAGCATACTGAGCTATAGACATGTATTACTTATAATCTTTATCATTCATTATGGTTTTCCAATTTGTCCATAAAATATGTTGTCTATCCTTGATTTTGGGATAAATTGTCCAGAAAAAAGAAAAATTCTGGTTGGCAACCCTGGGTACATTATTTATATTACTGCATGCTAAACAATTCTATACAGATAACTAGTGGGCCTGGGTAAGCGTATAAAACTTACCAGGAAATGTTAAAGGACCTTAACATGTATAGCTTGGAAGAAAGACGAGACAGAGGGGATATGATAGAAACTGCTAAATACATAAAGGGAATCAACAAGGTAAAAGAGGAGAGAAGATTTAAAAGAAGAAAAACTGCTACAAGAGGACATAGTTTTAAATTAGAGGGGCAAAGGTTTAAAAGTAATATCAGGAAGTATTACTTTACTGAGAGAGTAGTGGATGCATGGAATAGCCTTCCTGCAGAAGTGGTAGCTGAAAATACAGTGAAGGAGTTTAAGCATGCATGGGATAGGCATAAGGCCATCCTTCATATAAGATAGGGCCAGGGGCTATTCATAGTATTCAGTATATTGGGCAGACTAGATGGGCCAAATGGTTCTTATCTGCTGACACATTCTATGTTTCTATGTATATATGTACAGTACAGACCAAAAGTTTGGACACACCTTCTCATTCAAAGAGTTTTCTTTATTTTCATGACTATGAAAATTGTAGATTCACACTGAAGGCATCAAAACTATGAATAACACATGTGGAATTATATACATAACAAACAAGTGTGAAACAACTGAAAATATGTCATATTCTAGGTTCTTCAAAGTAGCCACCTTTTGCTTTGATTACTGCTTTGCACACTCTTGGCATTCTCTTGATGAGCTTCAAGAGGTAGTCCCCTGAAATGGTTTTCACTTCACAGGTGTGCCCTGTCAGGTTTAATAAGTGGGATTTCTTGCCTTATAAATGGGGTTGGGACCATCAGTTGCGTTGAGGAGAAGTCAGGTGGATACACAGCTGATAGTCCTACTGAATAGACTGTTAGAATTTGTATTATGGCAAGAAAAAAGCAGCTAAGTAAAGAAAAATGAGTGGCCATCATTACTTTAAGAAACGAAGGTCAGTCAGTCAGCCGAAAAATTGGGAAAACTTTGAAAGTAAGGGCTATTTGACCATGAAGGAGAGGGATAGGGTGCTGCGCCAGATGACCTGGCCTCCACAGTCACCGGACCTGAACCCAATCGAGATGGTTTGGGGTGAGGTGGACCGCAGAGTGAAGGCAAAAGGGCCAACAAGTGCTAAGCATCTCTGGGAACTCCATCAAGACTGTTGGAAGACCATTTCAGGGGACTACCTCTTGAAGCTCATCAAGAGAATGCCAAGAGTGTGCAAAGCAGTAATCAAAGCAAAAGGTGGCTACTTTGAAGAACCTAGAATATAACATATTTTCAGTTGTTTCACACTTGTTTGTTATGTATATAATTCCACATGTGTTAATTCATAGTTTTGATGCCTTCATAGTCATGAAAATAAAGAAAACTCTTTGAATGAGAAGGTGTGTCCAAACTTTTGGTCTGTACTGTATGTACACTCACCTAAAGAATTATTAGGAACACCTGTTCTATTTCTCATTAATGCAATTATCTAGTCAACCAATCACATGGCAGTTGCTTCAATGCATTTAGGGGGGTGGTCCTGGTCAAGACAATCTCCTGAACTCCAAACTGAATGTCAGAATGGCAAAGAAAGGTGATTTAAGCAATTTTGAGCGTGGCATGGTTGTTGGTGCCAGACGGGCCGGTCTGAGTATTTCACAATCTGCTCAGTTACTGGGATTTTCACGCACAACCATTTCTAGGGTTTACAAAGAATGGTGTGAAAAGGGAAAAACATCCAGTATGCGGCAGTCCTGTGGGCAAAAATGCCTTGTGGATGCTAGAGGTTAGAGGAGAATGGGCCGACTGCAGGGGCGTACATAAAAATCACTGGGCCCCATAGCAGGAATCTAAATTGGGCCCCCATTCCCCTTTTATAGCCCCTCCCTTTGTTCCATGAACTATTCTTGCTGCTGCGTTTTATAATTTATGCCATCAGGGCCGGATTGGGATTACAAAACAGCCCTGGCACACAAAAGAGGTATAATAGATGCAGTGTGCACAGATGTATAGTATATACAGCAGTGTATAATTATGTGAGGTACGCGGTATAATAGATGCAGTGTGTACAGGTATATAGTATATTCCCTAGTGTTCTGATATGTGAGGTACAGGGTATAATATATGCAGTGTGTACAGGTATATAGTATATACAGCAGTGTACTGATATGTGAGGTACGAGGTATAATATATGCAGTGTATACAGTATATACAGTAGTGTAATATGTGAGGTACGAGGTATAATAGATGCAGTGTGTACAGGTATATAGTAAATACAGCGGTGTACTGACACCTCGTACCTCACATATCAGTACACCGCTGTATATACTATATATCTGTACACACTGCATCTATTATACCTCGTACCTCACATATCAGTGCACTGCGGTATATACTATATATCTGTACATATTGCATGTATAATACTGTGTAATATATGCAGTGTGTGTGTGTATGTGTGTATATATATATATATATATATACACACACAGAGCAGTGTATTGATGTGAGACATAGAAGGTATAATACTGTAGATGCAGTGTTTACAGAAATATGTGGTCAGTTATACATTATGGTCACTGTGTGTGTGAGGTACATGAGGTAGTGGTCACTGTAACTGTCTGTCTAAGTATTATACATGAGTGTGCAATCAGTAAAAACAGGGCATGGAGGGGGGTAAATGATGAGAAGTGGAGGACCTCCTCTTACCTCTCCATTCCAGTCTGTATGGATCAATGCAGAGCTGCTTGTGAACTTCTAATACTTGCTGTTAGGGGTTGAAGGACCTGTGATGATGTCATCACAGGTCCTGGCAGATATACCTTTGAAACCTAGGAACTACACCATTTTTGGTGCAGTTCCTTTGCTAGATTCTGCAGAACCTGTGATGTTGAAGATGATGTCATCACAGGTCCTGGCAGATGCACTGTTCTAACCTGGGAACTACACTTTACACTGTGCAGTTCCCTTACAGGACCTCTGATGACATCATCAAAGGTCCTTTAGCTTTAGAAAGATAAATAGGAGCAATTAGGGGGCGGGGCCTCTCCTCCACTTCGGGCCCCGTCTGCCTATATGGTAGGTACGCCACTGCTCAGGGGGAGGAGACTCAAGGGAGGGTAGGGCTGGCAGCAAGGAAACTCAACACTGGGGGGGCGGGCCCCGGGCCGGCCGCCCGGGTTATACAGGCACAGTACTACTGCAGGGCGGGTCCACAGGCGGCCGGGCCCCCTGGAGTGCCGGGCCCGGTCGCAAGTGCGACCCCTGTATGTACGCCACTGGCCGACTGATTCAAGCTGATAGAAGAGCAACGTTGACTGAAATAACCACTCGTTACAACCGAGGTATGCAGCAAAGCATTTGTGAAGCCACAACACGCACAACCTTGAGGCGGATGGGCTACAACAGCAGAAGACCCCAACGGGTACCACTCATCTCCACTACAAATAGGAAAAAGAGGCTACAATTTGCACGAGCTCACCGAAATTGGACTGTTGAAGACTGGAAAAATGTTGCCTGGTCTGATGAGTCTCGATTTCTGTTGAGACATTCAAATGGTAGAGTTCGAATTTGGCGTAAACAGAATGAGAACATGTACCCATCCTCTGATGGCTACTTCCAGCAGGATAATGCACCATGTCACAAAGCTCGAATCATTTCAAATTGGTTTCTTGAACATGACAATGAGTTCACTGTACTAAAATGGCCCCCACAGTCACCAGATCTCAACCCAATAGAGCATCTTTGGGATGTGGTGGAACGGGAGCTTCGTGCCCTGGATGTGCATCCCTCAAATCTCCATCAACTGCAAGATGCTATCCTATCAATATGGGCCAACATTTCTAAAGAATGCTATCAGCACCTTGTGGAATCAATGCCACGTAGAATTAAGGCAGTTCTGAAGGCAAAAGGGGGTCCAACACCGTATTAGTATGGTGTTCCTAATAATTCTTTAGGTGAGTGTATATTGGACATTATACCAGAATTTTATGTTTTGTCTCTTAAAATCTACAAATTGCATTTATTGTGAAATGCAGCCATAAAAAGAAAATTAAAAACATAAATCCCTAAAACTACCACTAGAGGTCCCTAAAGAACAGTATTAGACTTACCTGCAATGCACCAAAGCTCCACAAGAGGGCAATGTATATCTGCTCATTGTCTCCTAAATGTTCCTTATTTTAATTTTTTATTAATTTACTGCAAATAAAAAAAGCATTCAGAGGTATAATTGTTTTTTCTCTTAATCCATAAATGTATTCAGATACAGACTTCAGCAGTTATTGGAAATGACATTTTCTGCGCTGAGAAGTGAACAGACCCATAATCTGTGCCTAAAGTTACAAATATATTTTTTATAATTGATTCTGAAGTTTAAAAGTTTACTATTAAAACAAATGGAAACTAAATGAACACATGTTTTCCTATGAGAGGAAGTAAGTGCCCCCTTTTTAAGAGTCTGGGACTCTTTAACCCTTTCAAGACCGAATGATTAACTTTTCTTTTTTTTTTTTTTTCATTTCCCAAAGCCATAACTTTTTTTTATTTTTATTTACATAACCGTATGAGGGCTTGTTTTTTGGCCCTTACATGTGTCACTGTTCGGTTTCTTCTAGTGGGGCTCCTGAGATGCATCTGTAGGATTTTATAACGGGGATGAATTGTATTGTAACCCTACAGAAAAAAACTATAGAAAACTTTTTCTTTTTCCATAGTAAATGAATATGTGTAAAAATGCGCACATATTCACGCACATTAATATACGGTACTCACAACATATTCCGCAGGCACTTTACAGACATCACCACTTACATTTTACAGACATTGTCATTACTTACCTACACTTAAATACATCAGGGGATCATTTACTAACCAGAAATACGCTTATATTAGGTGTATTTCTGGCGCAAATTTGCACCGCAATCTGCAACTTTTCCCCGCTCCGCATCGTCAGGCGGACATCAAAACGCTGCAAGCGGCGTTTTGGTGTCCTCCTCCAGAGCGGAGCCAAACTGATGCATTCTGAGCGGATCCTTATCCATTCAGAATGCATTGGGGCTAAACTGATCCGTTTTGGGCCGCTTGTGAGATCCCTGAAACGGATCTCACAAGCCGACCCAGAAACGCCAGTGTAAAAGTAGCCTAAAACGGTCCCCTTCAATTGTATAAGTCCTATCGGTCCCTGAAAAAGGACAAAATAGGACATGTTCTTGGACCGTGTGAATAACCCCATCCAGCGAAGGCTAACCTCCGGCACTCCAGCTGTGGTGAAACTACGACTCCCAGCATGCTCCATTCATTTCTAGGGAATTCTGAGAACAGCGAAGCAAGTGTACATATTGAGAGTCGTAGTTAGACCATCATTGCTCTTTAAATGGTTGTGTGATCACTTTTGAGAAAATATCTGTCACACGGTCGTTTTTCACTGTCGTGTGAATGTGGCCCTGAGATGACACTGTTGTGCACCAATGACAAGAGACATGTTAAAACATTCACTAAGAATAAAGCTAATAGGATAATTACGATGTACAGCAGTGAGAAAAATCAGTTTATAAGACCAATAGACAGTAACCCCTACAGAGCCCCCAGTAGTTATAAGCCCCCCCCCATAGTGTTCATAGAAGTTACAAAACCCCCAGTAGTTATAATGCTTCCCTATAGCGCCCCTAACAGTTATAATACCACAGTGACCCCAATAGTTACAATGCCCCCAGTATTTAAGAACGGACCCCTATAGTGCCCTCAGTTGTTACAATGCCCACCTATATTTATGCCCCCAAGAAGTGCCCTGCTAACAAATTGAAAAAAACTGTCACCTGACTCTCGATCCATGCCGCCATCTGCAATGCCAGGACACAGGCAGTCTTGACCTGACAAGTGCAGGGGGTCTTGATGAGGTCATTGCTTCGTGACCATCTGCACCATTCTACTGCTTCATAGACTTCAGGCTTAGTGGCCTATGAAAGTGAATGGTGGGGAGTGGAGTCATAGGCTCCTGTGCTCCGCCATCACCTGTCCCCTGCTCAGAGACAGCACAACCACCACCCGAGGCGAGGTGCTCATCTCACCTCATGGTAGATGCGGCACTGCTCCTCATTGCTGAAAACAGGCTTATGGGGGACAATGTATCAAGTTTGAATGCCAGAACATTTTACACTAACCTTGTCACAATTGAAAAGTGGTATAAAAGTGTGTGTGTGGACAGAATATTTGTGCAACTTGTGCAAAAAGTGGCAGTGAAATGTTGCTACTGTCACACCCTGCCCTGTGGATGGTTTGAGGAGATCTGTCAGAATTGCTGTACGTGACTCGCCCTGATAGTTTATTTGTTGTGGGTTTGAGCACAGTTCCACCTTCTCCCAGGTGGTGTTCTTTTGGTGATTAGTGAAGCTATTTGTACCTCCCTTTTCCCCTATAGCCTTTGCACGTTATAGTTCTACCTTGTGTGAGCTTTGGATGCTTGGTGGATCGTCTGCTCCTTCTCGTATCAGATAAGTCTTTTGCCTTCTGATTTCTGTTTTGTCTAGGTGTCTCTTACCCTTTTTGCCCTATTGCTGATGGTCTGTTTAGTGTGTTATAGTCTTAGGCACAGGGACATGTATAGATCTACTATTGAGGTATACATGGGCTCAGCAGCCTAGGGAAAGTGTGTCAGGGATTGCTAGGAGGTGACATTGTTTTTGCCTAGCTTGTGGGTCCGTTGTTTAGTTTGTCTTTCAGTTTGCCGTTCCCTTCCCTACCTATCGTGACGGGTACTTGGTATAAAATGATGCTCCAAATTTATCACACATCATGCAACGATGGGTAGCACGGTGGCTCAGTGGTTAGCACTGGTGCCTTGCAGTGCTGGGGTCCTAGGTTCGAATCCGACCAAGGACAACATCTGCATGGAGTTTGTATGTTCTCCCTGTGTTTGTGTGGGTTTCCTCCCACACTCCAAAGACATACTGATAGGGACCTTAGATTGTGAGCCCCATTGGGGGCAGATGGATGTTGCATCTTGATAAATAGGGGGTCATTTACAAAGACTGTCTTTTTACGCCAGTCTTGGTTACCTCTATGGAGGATGTCCATAATTTATGACAAGACGTGTGCCTCGTAGTAAATTAGGAGCACCTTCGGACGTTCATGCCCCTGACTGGAGTTGTTTTTCACCAACACTTACACCTGTTTTCAGGCATAAATTTTAGCAAATTTGTTGGGGCTGATGTCCCGGAATATATATTGGAGAAATGCTGGACAAGCCTGCCAATTGCAGCCGTATCGTCCAATAATTTAATGTGTAGGGGGATCGTTAGACTCCTTCCCTGAAAGGAAATGAAGGGGGGAAAGAAGTATCAGGCATGCTTGACTTTATGGTCCCATGGGAGACAAGTTGCTGTTAGAGGACTCTTTCAGAATCTTATTCCCAGCTCCCCACTGGAAACGCATCAGAGATGACACCCGAATAACACCTATAATTTAGAGACCGATCACACGCATCCGCCCAAAAAAAAGTGAATGTGTGCATGGCTCAATAGTAATAAATAGGTCAGTGTGCTACCTGCAAAAATACAGATAGCATACTGAAGAAAAACGGTCGTGTGCATGAGCCATTACTGAAGACCTTGGCAATAAGATCTTGTAGAAGCCTATAAAAAATTTGGCAAAATCCTGTGCACGTTCTCTACTGCAAACATTATGGAAAATGTATCGGCTACAGGGTGCAAGGAGTATTTTCTCAGTAGTGGTGGTCAAAGGGACTTCCCTGAAAGTCTTTTCTTTGTAGGTGGGCAGGTTTGGTAGTGTTCTTCAACTGGTTATGTCATTAATAAGAACATGTATCTGATTTCATTGACTGACATATTACTACATTGATCTGAGCACAAGAACACAGGACACAGATGATTTATGCTTTATTTGTTCCTGGAGCAAACAACATACAAAAACTCCAAGGGTGACCCCATTACCGATGGTAGCAATCAGGGCTACAAGTCTCCAGATAAAAATACACATTCACATACCTAAAACGGGGACGTGACATACACAAAGCACCTGAGTACATTACTGTAGTGTCGCTGTGAGGTGACCGTTAACTGCAGAACATTCTTCATCCACCTGGTTCCCGAAAGATTTTTGTGACTCGAGTTCTGAGGTTTGCCTTGCTGTGGAAGTGGTGTGATTACGCCTTTCCTGACCTCTCACGGACAGCAGCTTACTTGTACAAAGCATTGAAGGCTCTGCCGATGATAATTCTCCGCACCTCACTAGTACCAGCCCCTATTTCATAAAGCTTAGCATCACGAAGGAAGCGACCCATCGGGTAATCATTTATATAGCCATTGCCTCCTAAAGAGAAAAACACCTAAATGCATTAATTTGCTACAGAGACAGGTAAAAGCTAAAATAATTTTTATTCACGATCTTCATAAAGTAGAAGAAAGTACACAGCCTCAGGTTAATTTACACTGCAGATGTGGATTAGAATCAAGTGAAACATTCATAGCAAATCTGCCTTGTGTGAACATAACCTAAAGTTACATGTCTGAACAAAAAATGTATCAATATAAGACAGCAGAGCAATAGGTTTCAGTGAACCTGATCCTTTTCCCATCTGCGAGGGAAGTAGGGGGAGGGCTGGCCCAAAAAACACTGCCCACGGCCAAAAATACTGTGTATGGGGGCTCTGCCATATGCCTAGAAGGGAAAGGTGCACTACATAGAGATTCAAAGGATGCAAGAGAGAACACCCATGTCAGTGCACTACCCCCTACATGGAATGTTCCTTTAAAGAGGTTGTCCGGGCTTTCTCTATTGATGACCTATCCTTATACAGCTGATCAGCGGTGGTGCTGGGTGTCGGACCCCTGCCGATCGGATATTAATGACCTATCCTGAGGATAGAAAAAGCAGGAGTTGAAAGCAGCACTAACATACCATATAGACTTCCCCAGGAATGCACCAGCCACTCTGCAACCTCAGATCCACTATAGTTGCTACATAGTGTGACACAGTGAGAGGTTTGGTCTGGGAAAACAGGCATTTTCCTCCCAGCGTGTGCTGCTGGGCTGATTTACAGGTCAAATACCGGACTGGATTTTAAGTGCCGGTCCAGGTTTTGGCAGCACCTGGTTGTCCTTAAATAGGCAGCTGGGCTCAAAAGCCAGGTCTGGGCTAGGATCTGAGGCCTGTACTGGGCTGGAGAGCTGAGACCCGTGTGTCAGGGGAACAGGCCGCCTAAAGCCTGTATTTGGACTTTCTGAGGCAGAACTGGTGACTTTTTGTTATATTAACTTGCCGTTGGGTGTGAAGTAACACCAACACTGCAAAAGTGACGTTTTGTTTTTGGCACTATGTCTGAATAAACACTGAAGTTTGAATTACAAACTTGTATTTTGCCTCTGTACTGTGCCCGCTTATCCTAACTACCAGAGCGAATCCACACAATAGATACTCCAAAAATAGTCGATGGCAGCATATCCTTAAAGGGTTCTTTTTTCACAAAGGGTCCATAATTTTTTTATTTTTTTACAAAAAGTGCCAAAGAAAAATGCAACGTTTCAACTACATGGTAGTCTTTCTCAAGCATATTACAGAGTGAATCCGATTACCTTTATATAGTGTATCAAGTACCTCCCCTAACACGTTAGGCCAATTACACAACATCATCGTTGGGTCACAAACATATTTAAAATCCACCAATAAAATACCTTACATGGTGGAGATGGAGACGCGTCCCGAGGTGGGCGTGAGCAGTATGGTCAGTATGTGATCGGGAATGTGTCATGTGACGAAAAGACGTCATTGATTTGGATGAATGAGGGGTGGGGTAAGTGAGCTGGCATGCGCAGTTGCGCTGAGTAGACGTTGGACCCATGTGCGCAATGTGGATGACCCGTCCGTCTTCCTCCATCTCGTCACGCTGTAGGCACTTCTTATGGTTGGTCACTGAACGCGGCAATCACCATGTAAGGTATTTTATTGGTGGATTTTAAATATGTTTGTGACCTAACGATGATTTTGTGTAATTAGCCTAATGTGTTAGGGGAGGTACTTGATACACTATATATGCTTGAGAAAGACTACCATGTAGTCGAAACGTTGCATTTTTCTTTGGCACTTTTTGTAAAAAAAAAAAAAATAAATGTATGGACCCTTTGTGAAAAAAGAACCCTTAAAGGATATGCTGCCATCGACTATTTATGGACTATCCTGAGGATACGTCATCAATAGAAAAAGCCCGGACAACTCGTTTAAGTTAATGGCAAGAATTTGCAAAATGGGAAACTGATGAATTCTAATTTGTTCTGAGCTTGCCCTGGTTTAGTAGTAGTGTCTCAAACAGCTTGTAAAAGCTAAAAACAGTCAGATGGTTCCACTTATTTCAAGCCATAAAAAACAATGGCTCCCACGTTATCCGTTTCAGGGTCTGAGCTGATCTGGTGTATGACCATTAAGAGTAGGTTAAGATACTAATGTAACAATTGATTTGGTAAGGATACTTACAACTCAGCATTTTTCATTTCTATTTCTCATCAGTTTTTACTATTGGTGTTTGTGCTTTTAGAGACCACATATAATAGACATTGGACTCCTACAAGCCAGCCATCGTCTTACCTAGACACTGGATACCGTCCAGAGCCACCTGAGTCGCACATTCAGCACTGTAAAGGATAACGCCAGCACAATCCTATATTAAAGTGAAATTTTAGCAATTAATCCCACAAAATACAAAAAAATGCCCAAGACCCTACAATTCTCCTTCAACTATATTATTCATTGAAGAGTAATGTACTGAAGTTCCCAAAATGGAGTCCAATGATATTACCTACTATCCAGCATAACTCAGACGCTTGCCACACCACTTACCTTGGCACTGGAGTGTCCCTTGTCACACGCTCGGGCTACATTATAGACGTACTGACGACATGCCGTCAGACGTGTATACATGTCGGCCATCTTTCCTTGCATGAGCTGCCAAAGAAGAAATAACGGTCTTTGATATGGACAATAAAACATATACCATCAGAGCCTTACAACAGTGCTACTACCAAGGGTCGAACGCTCAAGACCCTGGACGTTCTTTTTAGGCAGTGGGCCCCACACACGTTAGAATACTGTCCGGCAAAACCTCAGTTTTCTGTGGGACCAGTGACAATCTAATGTGCGTGGACGGCTCTGACTCTCCCCTATCAGAGGACGCTGAGGGAGAGACGGATCGGGCACCTTCAGGGTGAACAGTCGACCACTGCTAGACACATCGCTCTCCCTACTGATAACAGCTGACGGCCTGTGTGTAGATCTTCTAGTCGTGCAGGTCCGGGTTTCTTGCAGAACGGGCATATATATCTCACTTTTCAGCGAAAAATTTCGGGGGGCAGCCTTTGAGCTTTTTATTTTATCAATCTACTAGAGATGAATGGAGTAACAGCACGCATGTGTGACCACTGCTCCAGTCACTCATTGGACTCAGAACCTGTGTTCTTATCATCACTAGGTCAAATCCCCACAAATGAGATACCCCGTGGACAGTGATAAGTTGTTATGGTGGGTCAGCTCCGTTAAAGGGGTTTTCCAAAATTTTTATACTGATAACCTATCCTCAGGATGTACGGTGCTGTGCTTTGTAAGTTGCGAGGACTCATCGCTCACAGGAGTTGCCGGTGCCTTCTTAAACAGCTGATCTGTGGGGGTCCTGGGTGTTGGAAACCCACCGATCAGATCCAGAGGCTATGTCATCAGCATCAAAACCTCGGAAAACCCACCGATCAGATCCATCACTATCAAAAATCTCGGAAAACCCACCAATCAGATCCATCACTATCAAAATCTCGGAAAACCCACCAATCAGATCCATCACTATCAAAATCTCGGAAAACCCACCGATCAGATCCATCACTATCAAAATCTCGGAAAACCCACCGATCAGATCCATCACTATCAAAATCTCGGAAAACCCCTTTAAGTACAAAAAAAATTAATAATGTTTGATTTTCTTTTAACTTTGTGGCTATACATTTTTCATTTAGGAAACCTTCTCTGGGGTGCCCATTTCTTTCTCGAATGTCCCTTATGGGCAGATGTCTAATTAGTAAGTAGCATATAGCACCTTGGTTAACTTCACTAGACAATAACTGAACCATACGTAAATGACCTCGTCTCGCAGCAGACGTGATGCTGTTGAAGTACTGGCAGCGTCCCATCCTGACCTCTATTATATCTCGTAATGGGGGAGACTTATCAAAATTAGTGGATTAACAGCAACCAGATTCCAGCTTTCATTCTCAGAAATGTAAGATCCAGTCTGACTGATTTCCATGTCCTCCACTTCACCCAGCCACCAGGTTTGATACATCTTCCCCCACTTTATTTTAGCATCTCACAACTAGCTATGAAGATATAGGCATGTTTTTTTTTCCAAACAGTTGTATGGTTTTACCTGGAAATATCCAATTTTTTGACCGAAGGCTTCTCTTGTGTGTAGATAGGGGACTGCATTGTCCAAAACAGCCTGCATGATGCTGAATAATTACAGACAACAAATGTCTTTGGTGATAAATTAAAACAAATTTACTAAACTGGATCATCAGGAGACCTCTTACCACTGTATACATAAGGGGCATTTCGGCTGCCGTGTTGTGTAACCTATAAAGGGGGTCTGTCGCCGGAAATTCACAGGCACAATGTCTTGTGACACTAGCTCAGCTGAATGTAATGATGGCTTTCACTAAGTGAATTTTCTGCTGACAGACTCCCTTTAATACTAAAAAATATAAACTTATCTGGAAGTTTTTCTCTAGGATTCCATGAACCCAACAGGAAAAAAAACCATGGCATAGTCCATTGGATTCTGTACAGAAGTATTCTCCCCTAACACTGGTTAGTCCTGGTGTCCTGGGTTCGACTCTGACCATCAGCTGCATGGAGTTTGTATGTTCTCCCCATGTTTGCATGGGTTTCCTCCAGGTACTCTGGAGCGCCTACATGGTGGCCACTAACTTCCCAGGGAGTCCCCCCAGCCACAACCATCTCTGCACTTTAAGCCCCCCTGAGAGAAGTGCAGTACAAATGTTCATCATGGTCATTGACGGCAGTATCTCTAGAGGGAAATATCTGTACATATGGCCCCCAACGTGCCTGTATGGCCTCTATACTCTATTGTACATGAGCTTAAAATATTTGCCCTTGTTCCCCCCCCCTTAAACACCATGTATTTTATCTGCTGTAAATATGTCTAAAATGCTGCACTGCTCTATTTTAAGCTAGTTTACATGACCTCACAGCATTATAATGCTGTGTGTCCCTGCTCGATCTCCACTGCACTGAATTATACTGACAGCATCATGTACATACAATTCAGTACAGCAGAGGTCAGGCAGGGCTACGAAGCATTATACATCACTGCTGTGTAGTCATGTCACAGGAGCAGCGTTCAGCGTTGTGTGTGTCCTGGAGTGAACAACCTCGTCTGAAACTAGCCTTACTTTTACATAGGTAGAAACCCAGTGCTGAGACAGTTAAGATTCTGGCTGCCCGAAATCGCCACTAGAGGGAGCTATTGAGCTTACTTGCATATTGTTTATATACTGCATGACGTCACCGCTGCTGCTGCTGGGCAATGAAAGCCTGTGGTGCTGCTAAAATTTAAGCTGTTAAGAGCTCTGTGTCAGCTATGGACATATTGAGAAAATAATTAACACAGAATGTTGGACCTAAAAATTACAGAACACGGTGTTAAAAGGTGGATCTAAAGGAACAAAGAGCCGGTGGATGACACATATCAGAATAAAAACCCTAATGCAGTCATGCGGAAATACTTCTATATTTGTATGTACAAGTAATGGACTAGAAATACTGGTGTGAATATACATGGACACACGAACACCGTCTAGTAGTATCCAGATAGGCACAGTCCAGGCTAGATGTGGCTCTAGATATAACTATAACACTATATAGAAAAAGAATCGCCATGTATTTCTACTAAAATGGATTATACAAATTACCCCAGTGGGCCTCCGCTGAGCACCAGCCTCTCATAGTCCAGACCGCTCATCAGTACATACACGCCTTTACCAATGTGCCCAAGCATGTTCTTTTCTAGAAAAGAAAGCTATTTTAAGAAAAACAATGACCGCTAAAGGGGTACTCCTGAAATTAGACATTTATGGTATAGCGAAAGGATATTCCACTAATGTCCTGTTAGGGTATATTCACACGACCGTATGAATGGGTCCACATCTGTTCCGCAATTTTGGCGGAACGGGTGCGGACCAATTCATTTCAATGGGGCTGCAAAACATCCATGTGCCGTGCGCATCCGTTGTTCTGTTCCGTGGCCCCGGAAAAAAAAAAAATATATATAGCAGGTCCTATTCTTGTCCAGGCATCGGCGCGGTTGTGTGAATGCACCCTTAGACCAGGGCTCGACAAATCCCAGGCGCCAGGTCGCCATGGCGACCAGGAATTTGGTCCTGGCGCTTGGGTATTTGTCAGCCCGTTTTTAAAGATGCGCTCTCGGCGCGCACCATGGTTTCCTGAGCCGGCACAGTGGAGAAGGAGAGGAGTCCCTCCCCACTGTGCGCGGCTGCCGCTGACCACCAATGAGAACAGAGTAGGAGGAGGAGGGGAGGGACTGTGGCCACTGCGCCACCAATGAATGCCTGAATACCAATGTGCCGGCCATATCCCAGCCCCTATGACTGTACGCTGTGATCCGCGCGATTAACCCCTCAGTTGAGGGGTTAATCGCACGGATCACAGCGTCCTGTCAGAGGTCGGGTGCCGGGAAAGTTTGTCTGCATCGGTGGCAGTGGGCAGTTCCGATCGGAGTCCCAGCAGTGTAATGCTGGGGCTCCGATCGGTTACCATGGCAGCCAGGAGTCACGCTACTGAAGTCCTGGCTGCGATGGTATGTTAGTGAGCAGCATTATACTTACGTGCGCCGTGGCCGCCGGGCGCTCCTTCTTCTGTCTGTGCGGCTCATTGCTAATGCTTATAGCATTAGCAATGCGCCGCACAGACCTATGAGAAGAAGGAGCGACCGGCGATCACGGTGCACGTAAGTATAATGCTGCTCACTAACATACCATCGCAGCCAGGACTTCAGTAGCGTCCTGGCTGCCATGGTAACCGATCGGAGCCCCAGCATTACACTGCTGGGACTCCGATCGGAACTGCCCACTGCCACCGATGGGGAGGAGGAGGGGGACCAGAGGGGGCTGATAAGAGGGAGAGGCTAGAGGGGCTGATCAGAGGGGAGGGGGGGCTGATCAGAGGCTGGGGGGCACATGATAGGCTGGCTGCCATGGTCAGCTCCCTGCTGTTGTGTGCACAAAGCACAGGGCAGCAGGGAGAGTGTGAAGTCCTATTCACCCTAATAGAGCTCTATTAGGGTGAATATGACAAGGGTTCTAGCCCTTAAGGAGGCTAATAGTTATTAAATAAAAAGTAAAAAAAAAAAAAGTTTAAACCCCCCCAAATATAGAAAACAATATATCGCGATATATATCGCACATGCTTAAAATTATATCGCAATATAGATTTTATGACGCGGCTCCGCCTGGCTCCTAACTTTTTTAGCTGGCTCCTAGATTCCAAGGAAATTTGTCAAGCCCTGCCTTAGGCCTAGTTCACACGAACGTATGGCTTTTTCAGTGTTTTGCAGTCCGTTTTTCACGGATCCGTTGTTCCGTTTTTTGTTTCCGTTGTGTTTTCGTTTCTGTTCCGTTTTTCCATATGGCATATACAGTATACAGTAATTACATAGAAAAAATTGGGCTGGGCATGAAATTTTCAATAGATGGTTCAGCAAAAACGGAACAGATACGGAAGAAATACGGATGCATTTCCGTATGTGTTCCGTTTTTTTTGCGGACCCATTGACTTGAATAGAGCCACGGAACGTGATTTGCAGGCAATAATAGGACATGTTCTATCTTTTAACGGAACGGAAAAACGGAGTACATTCCGGGTTTTTTGCGGAACCGTTGAAATTAATGGTTCCGTAAACGGACCACAAAAAAAAGCCCGTACAATCGCAAAAAAAAAGTTTGTGTGAACTAGGCCTTAGACTGATCATTGTAAAGAAGCAAACTGTTGATATTCCCTCGTGCCAGACATTTATGCCATATCCCATTAAGCCATAGATGCCTATGGTCAGGACCCCCCTTCATCTAAAACGCACTGATTTGTGTGATCCTTTTGTTCAGTATAGGAATATATGCTACTGAGATGAATGATCCTTCACAACCACAGCTCTGGATTTACTAACCTGGGATCTTGCAGTCTTCAAATACGAGCTCACATGTGTTTGAGCCTCTCATGCCCAACTTGTCAAGTTTCTGGGCCGTGCTAAATCCTGGTGTGCCCTGAAGAAGAAAAATTACAATTGTGGCTGCTCATCACAGACGTGATGGTATGGGCCCAGGGATATTCACCTTCTCCACGATAAAAGCAGAAATTCCGTGCGCTGCCGGCTTTATATCGGAGTCAGTCTTTGCGTAGACGATGAGCACATCAGCGTCAGGTCCATTAGTAATCCAAAACTTATTGCCGTTCAGGACATAGTAGTCGCCTACAAAGAGATAATTATTAAAGGGTTTAAACTAGCAAAAAACGGCAACATGTTAAATAAGGCAAAAGCATTATAAAAGTGACACCATTATATTGTAGGCTAACGAGAAATACTACAATGGAGCCTCCCTGTCCGGGAAACCTGCACTCAAAAGTTTTCTGATTAGGCAAGAACGAGCATGATCAAAATGTATACAAAGCCTTAGAAGATTTCCATTTTCTTCAACAATCCGATTCTAATTTAGTCCATCAGACAATAGCTTTGATTGTTGTAAGATACGATACTTCCTCTGTTCTGTTTATTTCCCCTTAAAGGGGTTCTTCAGGCTTTTGATATTGATGACCTCTCCTCAGGATAGGTCATCAATATCAGATTGGCGGGGGTCCCCCTCCCCCCCGCTGATTGGCTGTATGAGGAGGCACAGTGCCCACGTGCTACTGATGCAGCTAGGTCTATGGCAAAGCAGTGGCGAGCAGGAAGACAGAAGGGAGACGGCACGGTGCCCTGTCTTCATACAGCTGATCGGCGGCGGTGCCGGATGTTGGACCCCTGCCAATCTGATATTGATGAGCTATCGTGAGGATAGTTGAAAATGAGACCGGCACTCACTCAAATGCAGTTTCTTTCCTTTATTGGTCACATAAAAGAAGACACTTGTGACGCATTTCGGCTCAGAGAATGAGCCTTTCTCAAACATTCTCTTAGCCGAAACGCGTCATAACAAGTGTCTTCTTTTATGTGACCAATAAAGGAAAGAAACTGCATTTGAGTGAGTGCCGGTCTTATCTTAAACTATGTACATGGGGGGCCGACCCCTTGACACGTGCACCACGCTACTGAGAGGACGGAGTGCCGACTGTTTTTTACTCAACTATCCTGAGGATAGGTTATCAATATTAAAAGCCTGGAGAACCCGTTTAAATAGTCCCTAAAATGTCAACAAACTTTGCATAAATCAATAGTGCACGTGAGTATAAGAAACTTTGTAATATATTGTATTAGAGAAATATTCTTCTCTCTCACCGGTCCTGAGATTACCATATAAATACCTGGCAGTGTAGGGCATACTGATGACATGTGATATTGCTCATTTTTTTTCTATGCGCTGCTCTGTTCCCCCCCATAGATCCTTCACACCTCATTAGAAACACCAGCACCTACTTTTCTTCTCTGCCTTCAACCTCATGGATACGACATCAGAGCCAGAATTTGGTTCACTCATGGCAAGTGCTCCTATGTGTTCCCCACTGATCAGCTGAGAAAAGAGAAGAAATATGGGCAACGAAAAGGTTAGTATAATAGATGAAATACGAATAACCAATAATCTTAATATATGCTCTCTAGGTAACACAGGGAGCAACCCAATCAGTGGATTTTCAATGTATTTTAAGATATTTTTTTTTACATTTATGTAAACTTATTAGGAGAAAAAAAACAAAAACATTACACCGTTGTCTGTGCATATAGGATCTGTTAGAGCACAGGTGACTTCTGGGGTCCATATAAAATAGCCAGCCCTTCAATATTCCTCCCAAGTAGCCCTTACAGATCGGCTTGGCCGAGTGTGCATGTGTTCATGATGGGTAGTAAACTGCTGATAGACACCTGTCAGTGGCTTATTTCTCAAAAGATTGAGTTTTGAAATTCCACACGGCCGATCCCTCTTTCCCCTGACATCAAAAGTCTGCGAGTGGTGGCACACACCCCATACGATCAGCAGGCATGGCCGACTTTACTCATATGCATATGGGTACTTTAAGTGCAACTCAGGTGCTGACATACGTGTAACTGTCACACGTAATGGGGAGGGGACAACACAAGAAAACACACAGAAAGAAATAAACCAGAGAGTCTAGACCTCAAAGCTAAGGAAGAGGGATGGTGACCTCCTAAGAATCCCTAGAGCTCTCCCTGATTCCTGCCAGTATGAGTAGACCCTGAAGGTGGAAAAACTCATACACCGGAACCTAGGCCCTGGAGACCCTGGAAGCCCTAGGAAGGGTGGCAGGGAATGCGACTGTTGGTTCTTTCCCAGGTGAAGGACCCAGTGTCTCCCTGAGGCCTAGAAACACAACACACAAGTGTCACAACAAAACGCACAACAAAAGCACTTATCTTTAAAGAGGGAATGGAGAAGCCGGTGATCCACAGGAACAACACACCAGCTCAACAAACACCAAGCAGGAAATTTCAACCGCATGGTAAGCAGTGTGAGAGTGGACTAAATAGAGCCTCAGTGATGACCACAGGCGTGTGGTCATCACTAAACAACAAACTGCAAGGTGAGAACCGAGACTGTCAGATAGCCTCACGTGCTGCCAATCTTCCTGATCTTCTCACCTCTGTCACGGGAGTACTATATCAGTACTATAGAATTAGATCATCAATTTGGTAGAGACGGGGTGCTAATCTGAAAGCACTAAGAGGTTACACTGACAGACCTCATGGGCAGGCCACCGTTAACCTAATATCCCTAGACTAGACCTACACAAGGAACTATACAAGTGCCCACAAGGCGACTGGGGAACAACATGCCCCAGGGGTTGTATGGCACCTTTCTCTACTTTATTGGCTGTTTTGGAAAAGAAAATGCCTTGCATCTAAAGCCACCCATTTATAGAACCTTGTTTGACCAGCACCTTCCCCATAAACTTGTCAGATGTGTCCTTCTCCCCAGTATTTAGACTGTTCTCCTGCCCTCATATATATTAGGTTGTGAGCCCACCCTGAAGAAGTTGGCATCAGCTGTGAGGCAGGTAGCATTTAGGGGTTCCAGGGTCTCCCACCCATTTATGTCTGTTAGGGCGTAGTAAAGATGTGCAGATCCTAAGAAACCTCACCCTTGTGAAGGGTTGTAGATAATGGTTTGTTTCCCAGGGTTATGGATTCTGTAGACACATGGTCAATAACACTTAACACTTAGGGCGTACCTTAGGAAGATATTTTTCTTTCTGGGCTTCATTTCCATTTCTCACTAGCTGGTTGACGCAGAGATTGGAGTGGGCTCCATAGCTGAGGCCAACCGCCGCTGACACACGTGAGATTTCCTCCACTACCAAGACGTGCTCCAGGTAACCCATGGCAGATCCACCATACTCCACTGAAACAGATAGGAATAAATGACAAGTTTACTCCTAGTCACTGAGGTAAGTCACTGACCCTGTTAGGCTAGCTTCACACTAGCGTTAGGGATCCGGCAAGGAGCAGTCTGCTGGATCTCTCTGCATTGCCAGAAGCTTGAACGTCTCCGCCCAGAACCAGCGGAAATCGGGCAGAAGAAAAACGTCTGCGGGCAATCCAATCCTATATCACAGTGAACCACGTCCACCAGGGACAAGGTGAGACCGAATACCCACTGTATATTTTTTAGCCAGCTCAGTCATGTGTGCCATGGCAGCCTCAGTGGTGACGGGTGCCTAAGTGGCATGTGACCCAGCAGTAGCGTGCCATTGGCTGCAGTAGCAGTGCACATGACCCCGTCCACCTGGAATTTACCATATGGGGACCGGAAGGACAGTGACCAGAGCTAAGAGGCGGGATGGAGCGGAGAGGAACAGGTCCAGTATCTCAGGCTGGGATGGAGATTAGAAAGTCCCTTTTAATTATAGCTATTTGGCTTTAAAACTTTTTTTTTTTTTAGGAATTATTAGGATTACACTGTATAGGTAAAGTCGCTTTTGATGCCTAGAATGCTGTAAAACCTGCCTACAACTAAACAATACTACAGACCTGTACAGCGTGCTTACTGTAGGTCAGTGTGAACGGTGTACTAACCAGGAGCGGTGATACCCAGGACTCCGAGGTCTCCAAGCTTCTTCCAAAAGTTCTGTAAAGAAAATATATAGAATCATTTACGTACAATGCGAGCACGGCTGTCTGTACTGGAATCTAACTGGTAACATACTGGCCGGATGAGAAAGGAAAGGCGGAAATGTATGGACACTCTACAGGAGATACAGGCGCGGGGGGAGAGGGGTAGCGGGTGTGTTGTGAGTCAGGGATAGGTCGTTATCTACATTTCATTTCAGAAAGGCCTAGAGCTGGAGAGGGTCCAGAGGAGGGCAACTAAAATAATAACTGGAATAGGGGGACTATCAACATTAGGGTTATTCACTTTAGGAAAAAGACGACTGAGGGGAGATCTAATTACTATGTATAAATATATCAGGGGTCAGTACAGAGATCTCTCCCATCATCTATTTATCTCCAGGACTGTGACGAGGGGACATCCTCTGCGTCTGGAGGAAAGAAGGTTTGTACACAAACATAGAAGAGTATTCTTTACGGTAAGAGCAGTTAGACTATGGAACTCTCTGCCTGAGGAGGTGGTGATGGTGAGTACAATAAAGGAATTCAAGAGGGGCCTGGATGTATTTCTGGAGTGTAATAATATTACAGGCTATAGCTACTAGAGAGGGGTCGTTGGTCCAGGGAGTTATTCTGATTGCCTGATTGGAGTCGGGAAGGAATTTTTTATTCCTCTAAAGTGAGGAAAATTGGCTTCTACCTCACAGGTTTTTTTTGCCTTCCTCTGGATCAACTTGCAGGATGACAGGCCGAACTGGATGGACAAATGTCTTTTTTAGGCTACTTTCACACTAGCGTTCGGAGCGGATCCGTCTGATGTTTCATCAGACGGATCCGCTCCGATAATGCAGACGTTCGCATCCGTTCAGAACGGATCCGTCTGCATTATAACTTAGAAAATTTTCTAAGTCTGAAAGTAGCCTGAGCGGATCCGTTCAGACTTTACATTGAAAGTCAATGGGGAACGGATCCGGTTGAAGATTGAGCCATATAGTGTCATCTTCAAGCGGATCCGTCTCCATTGTAAGTCTGGACGGATCCGCTCGCCTCCGCACGGCCAGCGTTCAGGTGTCCGCTCACTGAGCGGAGCGGAGGCTGAGCGCTGGCAGGCGGATGCATTCTCAGTGGATCCGCGTCCACTCAGAATGCATTAGGGCCGGACGGCGTGCGTTCAGGACCGCTCGTGAGCCCCTTCAAACGGAGCGCACGAGCGGACACCTGAACGCAGGTGTGAAAGTAGCCTCAAGCCCATTATTTTTTTGGTAGATGTAAGAATATGAACTACATGTTCAGTGAAATTCCATACCCCTAAATTAGACTGACTTGTCAAAGCACATTTGCAGGAAGTGTTGTCATAGGGAGCCAAATGCAGAAATGCCTCACAGTTTTTGCTTGTGTTAAAATAGAGTTTAGCTGTTCCCATTTAAAGGGGGTGGCCACTGTGTAATTATCTTTCCAGACACTTTAGGTCCCTGATCTTATTGTCAGCCGACGTCCCCCTTTGATAAGCCCGGGCCCCTTGTTTGGCCACGGCGCTCCTGACCAACGCCTCCCTGGTGAACACCAATTTAAAAGGCGTCCATGTGCTCATTAGAGCGGGGCTGTATGAGCGCCTCCTGTTCTCCGTGTATTATGTGTCATCTGCAGCTGACAGCCCCAGGAGCTGCATTCTGAAAGCAGTCGCCCTTTCCGTACTATAACACTAACTCGAATCTGTAGGACAACTTACCTTCATGTCCTTGAACTCATTCTGCTCGTCTATTTCTTGTGCTTTAGGGGTCAGATGTTCCTGAAGAAACCTGTGCAGGGTGTGGCGGAGCTGGAAATGAGAGGGATCACGGTAAGGTCATGTGTATAGGGTCAGCGCTATGGTGGTCTACATCAGTACGGAGTGATGACCGGTACTCCAGCAAGTACAATAATCACTTACCGTAATACCCACATCATGCACTTTAGGTTTTTTTTTTGGGGGGGGGGGGGGGACTTTTTAAGGGTATGGCCATCTGAAACGAGCTGACCTTCGTGGTGGAATCGTGGAAAGGTCTTCTGCTGCTTCGAAACGTTGCACTGTAAAGGCTGAAAGGCACAGCACAAATGGACGTGGATCGGACTGAAGATTCGCGGCGCGTCCGTTTATGCTGCAGGTTTTCTCCGTAGTAAAATCTCATCCACTTGGCATGAACTGTAAATGCAGTGGATTTTCGGGACACAAACACACACTGTACCCCAATATCTCCAAGGGACACGCCCAGCAATCTGCTGCTGGCGCCGTTCTGTACGCTGTGCTTGGCGAGGGTAGGTTCAAGGGATCCGGCAGAGAACAGCCTGCTTAGCCGGATACTGCCATTCGCCACTAGACCCCATTGACTATAATGGGATCCGGACGCTTTCCGGCGAGATGCAGGCTGCATGCAACGGCTTTTGTCTGTCCGGAAAGCGGCCAGATCCCATTATAGTCAATGGGGTCCGGCAGTCATAAAGGCAGTATCACAGGATAACTAGCTGATCGCTGGGGGTCACAGCGCTGAGACCACTGATCACGAGAACGGGGGTCCCTGCCGCTCCAATCGCTCTGTATGGGAGCGCCGGACATAGCCAAGCACTGTACTCCATAACTGCAGCAGCCATGGATCATCGGGAGGGCCGGGGGAGGGGTCGCTTATGATTAGGGATGAGCAGCATCATAAAACCTGTACGAGCGAGCGATGCATACATGTATCGGCTCACAAGACTTCGACTCATCGGAGCCAATACATTCTAAGGGTCCATTCACACGTCCGCAAATTGCAGATCCGCAAAACACAGACACCGACCATGTGCGTCCTGCATTTTGCGGACCGCCCATGGCCGGCGCTATAATAGAAATGCTTTTTCTTGTCTGTGGCTGCGGACAAGTATAGGACATGTTCTCATTTTTTGCGGGGCCGCAGACCAGGAGTGCGGATGCGGACGGCACACTGTTTAAAAAATGAATGGGTCCGCACCCTTTCCACAAAATTGCGGAACGGATGCGGACCCATTTTGCGGACGTGTGAATGGAGCCTAATACTGAATGGACCCCTCGCTCCGTAAAGTATTGAAACAAAGTTTTATGCGAATCGACTTCGGATGTTTCATCCCCAGTTATGACCTATCTTTACCATATTTACTAAAATTCGAGACACTGAAAGCTCCGCCCCAGGAACGCCCCACTCTGCCTGGAGGCTCTGCCCACCAATCAGGTTACAGCTTCCATTTTCCACAGAGACTCTGTGGCATGAGATCTGCTATCTGATTGGTTGCTATGGGTGACGCCGCCCCTTGCTGTTCTTACTGCTGCTCAGCGCTCTGTACACAGGCACGCGCCTCCTCCCACCTGTCTCTGCTCTTCACTGAGCCCGTTCACAGCGTCGTCCACCGGCACCGCGGAAGACCAGCGGGTGCTCTGAGCCGACAGCGGCCATCCCCGGCGGCAGTGACTGACAAGTCTACGGAGCAGCACGGCCATGATGTCCAGGAACTGACGGGACGAACCTCAGGACGGGTCACTGGAGGGAAGGGGGTGGGGAGAGCTCGTCCAATCAGAGCGGCGTATCCGAACCATCCCGCCTGGGTGACGCGCGCCACGCCCCGCCCTCTCCATAGGCTTCCAGTATAGAGCGCATCTATAGGACGCACCCGCTCACCCCCAGTGCATAGAGGCCCCGCCCACTCCATACACCCCAGTGCACAGAGGCCCCGCCCACTCCATACACCCCACAGTGCACAGAGGCCCCGCCCACTCCATACACCCCACAGTGCACAGAGGCCCCGCCCACTCCATACACCCCACAGTGCACAGAGGCCCCGCCCACTCCATACACCCCACAGTGCACAGAGGCCCCGTCCACTCCATACACCCCACAGTGCACAGAGGCCCCGCCCACTCCATACACCCCACAGTGCACAGAGGCCCCGTCCACTCTATACACCCCACAGTGCACAGAGGCCCCGTCCACTCTATACACCCCACAGTGCACAGAGGCCCCGCCCACTCCATACACTCCACAGTGCACAGAGGCCCCGCCCACTCCATACACCCCACAGTGCACAGAGGCCCCGCCCACTCCATACACTCCACAGAGGCCCCGCCCACTCCACAGTGACGCGCTTGTCCTTGACATTGCTTCCAAAGAGTAAACTAGTAGCAGCCGCCAACTGGATGGGAGGAGGAGCGCTAGGCTGTAGCCACCGGCACCAGTCACACTGTGCGGTTGTACATGAATGTTTTATGGAGTCTTCTTAACCCCTTCAAGACCCTATGATTTTCCGTGTTTTCATTCTCTGCCATAGCATTTATTTTCCCTTCACACAGTGGTAGAGGGGATTGTTTTTTGCGGGACAAGTTGTTCTTTATAATGGCACCATATACTGTTGTATAGGAAGTAGAGGGAAGCTGGAAAAAAATTCCAAATGGTGTAAAGTTGGGGGGAAAAAACCGCAATTCCGCCGCAGTTTTGTTTTTATGGTGTTTACTATACGGTAAAACGGACCGGTTTTCTTTATTCTCTGGGTCTGTACAATTATGATATCACATTTATATAGTTTTTCTTCTTTTTTAATACAGAAAAAAAAACATATTTTTTGGACTATAAGCTGCACTTTTTTTCCAGCCCCAAAGTGAGGGGGAAAGTGTCAGTGCGTCTTATAGTCTGAAGGCTAATGAGCGCTTCCATTATGGAGGTGAGGGTAGTGCTGGCTGTACTCTCCGCTCCTTCACTTCTTCGGCTGTGCCCTGACCAAGCACAGCGTCAGGACGTAGCCCAGGTAGGCGCGCACTGTCACACGGAAGAAGCGATGGAGTGGTCAGTCCTGGATCTGCAGCAAGCGAGGTACACAGTGCTCCCTTAAAGGGAACCTGTCACCGGGATTTTGTGTATAGAGCTGAGGACATGGGTTGCGAGATCGCCGTTAGCACATCCGCAATACCCAGTCCCCATAGCTCTGTGTGCTTTTATTGTGCAAAAAAAACGATTTGATACATATGTAAATTAACCTGAGATGAGTCCTGTACGTGAGATGAGTCAGGGGCAGGACTCATCTCAGGGTAATTTGCATCTGTAGTGGTAGGTTGTGGTGGCTCACTAGCAAGTAGTTAAGGTATGGCGCTGCAAGCTCATATAGAGGGAATCACCGCACCCTCTCTTAAAGGGCAAATGTAGTAATAGGAAAATGAGCGAGCACTCATACACTTGGCAACCAGATTGACATGTGCAGAAAGTATTTATTAAATCCCCATAAAATACAAGTAATAAAATTTATAAGAACAATGTAGCAATAATATACAACGTTACAGTCACATATATTGTGGTAGATATGATCGACACTATATTCATATGACTCAATAGTGTCGATGAATTCAATAATATATATCACACCAAAAAAAGCAGGCAGACACTCGACCACTGAGGAAGGGAGAGTGAATCTACCCGTAACGCGTATGGTGAAACAAGTGATGTACCTGCATTGAAAAGCCTCCGATAAGGCCTCCTGCACACGACCGTTGTGTGCATCCGCGGTTCCGTTTTCCATTTTTTTTCGCGGACCCATTGACTTTCAATGGGTCTGTGGAAAAATCGGAAAATGCACCGTTTGGCAGCCGCATCCGTGATCCGTGTTTCCTGGCCGTGAAAAAAATATGACCTGTCCTATTTTTTTCACGGTCAACGGTTCACGGACCCATTCAAGTCAATGGGTCAGTGAAAAATCACGGATGCACACAAGATTGTGATCCGTGTCCGTTTTTTCCTATCATTTCAATGGCAAACTTGACTTAGATTTTTTTTTTCATTTTTCATGTCCGTGGATCCTCCAAAAATCAAGGAAGACCCACGGACGAAAAAACGGTCACGGATCACGGACCAACGGAACCCCGTTTTGCGGACCGTGAAAAAATACTGTCGTGTGCAGGAGGCCTAATACTGTATGGCCATACAGAAGAAAATCTCTACAGTAAAGGATTAACTATTCCTATCGTCGAAAGCTGCACCAAAGGAAATTGCGGAACAGAGTGGCAACTCCCGCGATCTTTGGAACTCCCGCGAAATTCAAACCATTGAAGCAATAGGGAGACAGCAGACGCTAGACGGTAAGTCAAATATCGATTTAAAGTTTTCTTCAATTCAAAGCTCATATCGACCTTAAAAGGATATGTTATAAGAGACTTTTCACATTATCAGGATTCCTGTGGACACTTTATGAACATATTGCGCTCCCAGTGAATACACCTACAACATTTTCAGTGACATTCAGTTTCCCAAATTGGGATAGAGCGCTAGAAGATAATACCCCCTCTTCCCAAATAACAGCATATACTTGAAGTTTTTTGGTGTGATATATGTTATTGAATTTATCGACACTATTGAGTCATATGAATATAGTGTTGATCATATCTACCACAATATATGTGACTGTAATGTTGTATATTATTGCTACATTGTTCTTATAAATTTTATTACTTGTATTTTATGGGGATTTAATAAATATTTTCTGCACATGTCAATCTGGTTGCCAAGTGTATGAGTGCTCGCTCATTACTCTATTACTAATTTGCATATGTATCAAATCAGTTTTTTTACACAATAAAAGCACACAGAGCTATGGGGAGTGGGTATTGCGGATGTGCTAGCGGCCATCTCGCAACCCATGTCCTCAGCTCTATACTCAAAATCCCGGTGACAGGTTCCCTAACAATATTGGTTCCAGAACGACCATTGTAAGTTGAGTAATCGGTTCCAAAGTCCCAAAAAGTCATCCAAGATCAGAGAAATTGAAGATTTAAAGGGAACCTGTCACCGGGATTTTTGGTATAGAGCTGAGGACATGGGTTGCTTGATGGCCGCTAGCACATTCGCAATACCCAGTCCCCATAGCTCTGTGTGCTTTTATTGTGTAAAAAAACCGATTTGATACATATGCAAATTAACCTGAGATGAGTCCTGTCCCTGACGAAGCATTATGGCGAAACCCGGGTCGGGCAGCATTGATTGTTCTTAATACGTTTTTATTCCTGTACTTTTGTGAGTATATTAAAGGGCTTCTGTCACCCCCCATATTTTTTTTTTGGGCTAGTTAAATTACTTATCCTGCGATATATGAAAATATAATGGTCTTACTTAGGCTACTTTCACACTAGCGTTCGGGTGTCCGCTTGTGAGCTCCGTTTGAAGGGTCTCACAAGCGGCCCCGAACGCATCCGTCCGGCCCCAATGCATTCTCAGTGGACGCGGATCCGCTCAGAATGCATCAGTCTGGCAGCGTTCAGCCTCCGCTCCGCTCAGCAAGCGGACACCTGAACGCTGGCCGTGCGGAGGCGAGCGGATCCGTCCAGACTTACAATGTAAGTCAATGGGGGCGGATCCGCTTGAAGATGACACCATATGGCTCAATCTTCAAGCGGATCCGTCCCCCATTGACTTTCAATGTAAAGTCTGAACGGATCCGCTCAGGCTACTTTCACACTTAGAAATTTTTCTAAGTTATAATGCAGACGCATCCGTTCTGAACGGATACAAACGTCTGCATTATAGGAGCGGATCCGTCTGATGAAACATCCGACGGACCCGCTCCGAACGCTAGTGTGAAAGTAGCCTAACTTTGATTCAGCAGTTTCTTCTAAAAACGAAGTTTTATCATATGTAAATTCGGTCTCTACCAGCAAGTAGGGCGTCTACTTGCTGGTAGCTGCTGCAGAAATCCGCCCCCTCGCCGTGTTGATTGACAGGGCCAGCCGGGATCTCCTCCTCCGGCCAGCCCTGTCGGCATTTCAAAAATCGCGCGCCTCTGGTCATTCGGCGCAGGCGCTCTGAGATGAGGAGGCTCGTCTCCTCAGAACTCCCTCAGTGCGCCTGCGCCGATGACGTCTTCTATTTTGGTGATGTCATCGGCGCATGCGCACTGAGGGAGTTCTGAGGAGACGAGCTTCCTCATCTCAGAGTGCCTGCGCCGAATGAACACAGGCGCGCGATTTTTGAAATGCCGACAGGGCCGGCCGGAGGAGGAGATCCCGGCTGGCCCTGTCAATCAACACGGCGAGGGGGCGGTTTTCTGCAGCAGCTACCAGCAAGTAGACGCCCTACTTGCTGGTAGAGACCGGATTTACATATGATAAAACTTCGTTTTTTGAATAAACTGCTGAATCAAAGTAAGTAACACAATTATATTTTCATATATCGCAATATAAGTAATTTAACTAGCCCAAAAAAAAAAAATTACTTTAGTGGGGTGACAGAAGCCCTTTAAACCATTTTTATCTGAAACATCGGTACGTACTTCACTATTCCTGCGCCCTCCTTCCTTTGAGATCTTTGGAAGTGTGAGTCGGGTGATATCTTCTGAAAGTGGCACTCTACTGGTGGGATCGCGGTTTGGATAAAGATCTGCTGAATCGACGGCTCCTGGTTTATGCCCGCTCTACCAACAGAGCTCTTCTATTGAAGATACCCATGAGGTCTCTATCCACGCGTCTTACAAGTGGAGTCTTGTGAGTATACTGCATTCACCCGGTGCGATAGGTGTTCAGAGCATACTACACCATAGTGCGTCTTGTTACTACATTTCAGGTTTTCATGCCATTGTTGAGAGTTATCGAGTGCATGTGGTCCTTTTAACTGAAGATTTTTACGAATATAAGGGAAAGAAAAGAAACAGAAAATAATCTTCTCCTGCAGCGCAATCCTTCTTCTTATCACTATATTCAGCGGACTTTTTTTTACCCACATTGTCCTAGGATTTGCAGCGCTTGAGGGGACAAATATCCTGTACAGAGACTTTACTTTTTATTGGGGTCTGATCTGAGGCTGGGTGGGGGGTCTGATCTGAGGCTAATGGAGGCTGAGGGGGGTCTGATCTGAGGCTGGGTGAGGGGTCTGATCTGAGGCTAATGGAGGCTGAGGGGGGTCTGATCTGAGGCTGGGGGGGTCTGATCTAAGGCTGGGTGGGGGGTCTGATCTGAGGCTAATGGAGGCTGAGGGGGGTCTGATCTGAGGCTGGGGGGGTCTGATCTAAGGCTGGGTGGGGGGTCTGATCTGAGGCTAATGGAGGCTGAGGGGGGTCTGATCTGAGGCTAATGGAGGCTGAGGGGGGTCTGATCTGAGGCTGGGGGGGTCTGATCTAAGGCTGGGTGGGGGGTCTGATCTGAGGCTAATGGAGGCTGAGGGGGGTCTGATCTGAGGCTGGGGGGTCTGATCTGAGGCTAATGGGGGGTCTGATCTGAGGCTAATGGAGGCTGGGGGTCTGCTCTGAGGTCTGATGAAAAGTATTTTTTTATTTTCCTAATCCTAGATGTGTTTTATACGTTTATCTACGGAGCTGTGTGAGGGCATATGCAATAAATAGTTTTATATGCCAACAGTACAGGGGTTTTTGGACATGGTGATGCCCATCATGTTTGTTTTTTGATTGCTTATTTACAGTTTTATTCTGGGGAAAGGGGGAGTTTAGAACTTTTATTTATTTTTAAATATTTTAAAAACTTTTTCCCCTTTTGTCAGCCCCCCCCCCCCAAGGGCCTAACAAGGTGCAGTGGCATTCATTACTAGGCTTGAGCGAACCGGGTTCGGCCTGTTCTCTCAACCCAATTCGTTTGAAAACTTTCACAGTAAAATGTATTGGCTCAGACGAGGACTTGTTCTTCTCGCCACACGTAACGCGAAACTTGCTCGTTCCTGTGACATCACAGTTCAGTTCTGCGCATAACTTACTGTTTCAAAATCAGAAGCCGAACTGAGGCACAAACCTGACTTTGGCTTCAGATTTTGAAACGGTAATTAATACGCAGAACCAAACAGTAAAGTCACAGGCACAAGACTGAGCAAGTCACGCGTTACTTGTGGCGAGAAGAACAAGGCCTCAGCGGAGCCCATACATTTTATTGCAGTATAGAGCGCATATACTAAAATAAGTTTTCAAATGAATCGGGTTCAGATAGAGCAGTCCGAAACTGATTCGCTCCAGCCTATTCAGTACTTTGCAAAATAGAAAATTCTGCTTAGTCCAATGCAGTGCTGCCACCTGCAGGCCTACATTGGAATATACCAGTGAAAGGCTTGGTAGTCTCCAGCAGGCTTAGGTCTTCCACAACAAATGAACAGCACCACCAATTGCTGTGCAGGGGACCCCTTACAGGCCCAGAAGTGCAGCGCTTAGGGGTTTTTGGCTCTCAGATGCCGTGGTCACTGTCACATTTGGGTTTGGGAGGGAAACGCCACACCCAACATAGGAGGGAAAGGGGTGAGGGAATAAGGCCTGGAGACTAGGGAAAGGAGATGGACACCTCCTAGTAAAACCCTAATCAAAGTCCTGACTAACTACCAGTATGAACAGACCCCAGAGGTAGGTGAGTTCATACACAGGATACCTAGTGTCCTAACTCACCCTATAGGACCCTGGTACTAATGTCAGGACTGAGACAACCTGTTCCACCAAAAGAAAGGACGAACAGAAGTCTCCCTCAGGCCTTAATACAAATGACAGGGAAATGCAACACACAAAATACAAAAGAGAAAGAAAACACTTAACTTCAAGTGGCTATGGCAGTACCAAGAGCTCAGCTGAGATCCACACACCAGCTATCCACAACTCCATCAGAAGCTATAAACTGCACAGCATAGTGGGAGAGACAACAATAAATAGAGAAGGTTAAATTACCCTAATAGCCACATCTGGGGAAAGAAGACGTGGCAAGCACCAGAAACAACACAGACGTCATTTGATCCAAACGGAAAACATGTCAGATCAAACCACGTGTTGCCAGTCTCACCGATCTCCTGCCACCTGTCGCGGGAACATCCGTGAAAGTCACATTTTAAGGGGATAAACGTCTGGAATCGGTGTTGCTGCTGATCGTAGACATTAGCTTTGGGTGTCTGCTATGGCCCCCACGAGTGGTCACCATTTTAAAGACCCAACTTCTGGCATACATGTACGGCAGAGGTCAGGAAAGAGATAGAGGTGTCAATTTTTGTGCCTTTTTTTTTTTTTTTTTGCCAGTTTGCTGCCAATACAAAAAACTTCCACCCATAAAATGGACAATAAGGTACGGGCTTTAAATCTGCAGAGCGTCACTTCTTCCTGTGTATTTTTACCCTTTTCAATGAGTTTAAACCACATGAACGTTGCTCTGGAAGACTTGCCCTGCAGCATACCCTGAGGACTTGGGTCACAACTGGTGAAAAGTAAACCTGAAGTACTGTAGATGTGCATGGCAACCAGTCATGTCAGCGCTTTAATTTTCCAAAAGGCTGGTGCTGAAAAATTAGAGGTGGAACATTTATCTCTATGAGACTGCCAGAAATAAACAAGTACGTCACATAGTCCTCTTCTGCAGTCCCATAGAGAGTAGATGTTCACCGTGGTGTGACTGCTACGTCATTCAGAATGGGGGCATGTTGTGGATTTCACACTGTAATACATGGGATATACCAGAAAGGTGATAGATGCAGGTTCCACCTCTGGGAGGTTCACTTCTCTCCAAAATTGAGGGCCCCCTATATGTCCGTTCACAGTAGTTCGATACTAGGGTGTGCGTCTATATTTGGAACGTATCCCTGCCTGTAAAGACGCAATGAGCAGCAATAGGGAAGCCCTTTTGAACACCAAACCCAAAACAGATGTGGATGGTTCGAACCGCGTTGTGGCGACATTTGACGCGGCTCATCTGGAGGTGCGACCAATATTGGGGTATCCTCAGAGCGGACCCCGATGATAGACATCTCGTGGGGTCCAACCCATCCATTACATACAGACTGGGTAGGAACCTCCGAGATCGCTTTCGCTTTTTTGAGTCCCCGAGTCCTCGCACTTGGATAGCACAAGGCCTCACCGGTACTTTTAGGTGTGGCATGTGACTTCATTGGCATGGGTGATTCATTTACAGGGGCAACCGAGGGCAGACAGTACACCATCTGTTCATTTATGAACTGCAGAACTACAGGTGTGACCTATCTAATTTCCTGTATCTGCGGGATGAAGTATGTAGGCAAGACAGTCCGCGAATTGAGACGCAGGATTGGGGAGCACCTTGGGGATGTCCAAAATGAGAGGGACACCCCCATGCCAGAAATACGAAGACCAGTCATGATAATGATCCCAAAGTCCTGCGTTTTCAGGGGATTGAGAAGGTGAGACCATCTCCTAGGGGTGGCAATTATGACAAACTTCTACTTCAGAAAGAAGCCAAGTGGATCTTTCGCCTGCACACCACACAACCGCAGGGATCTTTCTTATGAATAGGTGGAGGCCAGACACTTCCTACTGTTTATACATCTATGGGCCCCATAGGGGACCATTATACTGACATATTTGGGGGCCCTACTTTAGGTATAGAAGTCCAATGTCTGGTCTCCCGGTTGTCCCACCCTTCTCCTGCTAGGTCCATGCTGTCAAGTTATAACTGGATGCCCTTCTATAACCGGCGCTTATATCTGTACTTATGCTATGTCCACACTACATAGCAATGACATCTTATACCTCTCTGACGGGCGGGTTCACTTTTTACCTTCCATCTTTGACCTCTCTCTGTTCCCCACTCACTGCCACATCCTTATATTGATGCTTTGATCAAGCCGCTTGGGCTTCCCGATGACAAATACTTACATTGCGGTTTTGCTCACTTGCCGGCCGGCGGCGGGCTCCCCCTCCCTGATTGATACCCGCTCCGCCAGCTGGTGGTGCTCACGTGCACGGCCAAACTAGTGCCGGACGCCGCACCACACGCCGCTAGTGTGGTCATGTCGGCTCTGTACTATTTATTATCTATATCGCTCCTGATGAAACGACTATGTTGAAACGCGCCGAGCGAACTTACTAGTGTTTGAGACTTCTCCTTGGGGTGATCACATACTCCGATAAGACTAGACGAGTTGTGTGATTTGTCTGTTTTTTTACACAATAAAAGCACACAGAGCTATGGGGACTGGGTATTGCGGATGTGCTAGCGGCGATCTAGCAACCCATGTCCTCAGCTCTATACCCAAAATCCAGGTGAAAGGTTCTCTTTAAGCCTGTAATTTGGTGCCACCCGTTTTTAGTGAATTTGCAATACAATAAGATTTGTTATTTTTTCTTTTTAGCGTCTTTACAGGCAGTGATATCCCCTATATGTCCCACTTGGTGAGGCAAGGAAAGGAGACTATGTGTTCAGGGGTCACGGCAACAGACAAGCATGCTTGAGACATCTTTGGCATGGCACACCTGATCCAGAACCAGCCTGAATATCCTCCAAAGCCTCCAGACAGATTTGCACCATATGGAGAAGAAACGGTGAATGATGTGATGCTTTCATCAGCGGTCAGAAATATTTCATGCAGTACTTAGAGATGGGAGCTTCTAGGAATCCCTGTAGAACGGGGGACAGAAAACTTCAACACTCCAACTGTGGTGAAATTAGTGTGCTCCATTCACTTCTATAGGAGTAAGCCTGTATGCTGGGAGTTGTAGTTTCATAACAAACGGAGGTTGCCCACCCCAGCTGTAGAAAGGGATTTTCATTGTCATTTCTACAGGTGAGGCAGGTCTTGGTGGTTGTTGTTGGCCCTTACCTAGAACATGAAGGGCTCCCAGTGTTATATATGTAACACCCCAGAGTTGTGTTACTACACTCCTCTACCCCGCTACTATCTTCTAAGAGCTTTTATATTGTCATCTGATATGATTTTTCTCATGTCTTCACAACTGTGCATCTAAACACTGTATTAAATACAATTTATTGTTGTAGTTTTCCAGGTTGACCAGCAGGTGGCAGCAATGCATTGGCCAGGTACAAGTCCTAGTTTAATGTATCTAAACTGGATTGGATTAATCCAGTTTAGCTCCCCCTCTGTGGAGGTGTGGACTGTTCCCACATCCTGCAGCATGGGTGGAGAAGGAAGTTAGATGGTGTGTAGCCACCCCTGTTGGGGAAGGCTGTGTGATAGAGTTCAGGAGATCCCCCGCATAGGGAAGACAGCAAGAATCTTGTCTCGGCTGAGACCTGATCAAATACCCTGCCTGAGCAACTTCAGCTTTGGCTGGATGAAAGAAGCAGAAAACACAGACAACCTCCAGAGTTCCAGGAAGAAAGCATCCCCTGAGAATCTATCTGAGAGATAAGTCCAGTGACCTAGGAGAAGCCATTCCTTCTCAGCTAGTCTGTCCCCACAAAGCAGAAGCTACAGAAAAGTGCAGAAGATTAATTCCTGCCACAGTTACAGAGCTATCAAGCAGACGTCCTATCCTGCAAGCTCCCCAAATATCAAGCAGAAGCATTTATCCCTGCCAATGATTGCTAAAACCTGCTGGGACCAGAGACCAAAGCTGTATACTGCTTGGATACAAGTTATCTTCAGTAAAGAAACGTTTGAACTTCACCTAAAGGTCTGGACATCATTTCTGCTGCAAAATCCCTCTACTACTCCTACTATCACTACACTCAATTTATTGCAAATGAGCCAGGAGTCCAGCCGTACCCAGGTAGGAGACACCATTGACACAATTATCACCCCCCTATAGAGACAGTATAAGCCATTACACCACTCTGGCATTCCTAATCTGGGACGTGCGTTATAACACCTTAGAAGGGCCCTGGGGTAGTACCCTGCGCACGCTGCAATTGGCGTCACAAACAAATATAGACTATTATCCACCTGTATCCTGGCCCACTGCATAAGTGGCGTCAGCATATACCCGTATCCTGCTCTATTGCATATAAAGAACTAGCAATAAAGCAGTCTAGCAGCGCAACACTACTAAAAATGTTGAGCAGATGGAATAGTTTACGGGATTTAAAGGGGTTGTCTCAACTCAGATATTGGTGGCATATCGCTATGCCACCAATGTCTGATAGGTGCAGATCAGAGATAGGAAAGGGTTAATGGTTTCCGTACCCTTAAATGGCACAATTATTTCACTGCCTCTATATGGACGGTAAAACGAAAACCACAAACATTAAATTAAAGTAAAAAATTTAGCTAAACCCTATAATAAGCACCACAGGCAAATAAATGGGAGCTGTATCCGCACAAAACAGAACCTAAATTATAATATTCAGGTTTGATGGTATGGTGTGGGATCACAGTGGTCTGTGTTCAGCTATCCTGTAACGAGGTGCCGAAGGTGCACTCGGTCTCCCATCGGCCGCAGACCTGCTGCTTGGCGTCGGGAGCGAGGATCTGTGTTTGGCCTCGTTCCCAGGGCAGCTTTGCTAGCTGGGAGGCTCCCTGCTCCTAGGTCTACCTTGAGCGCTGAGCTGATCACTCGGTGCTCGACTGGTCGGTCATGTGACGCTGGCCATGTCACATGACCCTCACTACCCACTATAAATACAGGCAGCCTGCTGGCCACAGATTGCCTGTTAATTTAGGTTCCTGGCGTTTGTTGGAGACCTGTATACTTACCTGATCCTGTTCCCTGACGATCCTTTGCCTGCTCCTCCTGTACTGCGCATCCCTCCTGGTATTTTGATCTCGGCTTCCACCTGACTATTCTTTGCGGACTCCTTTTGGTACTTCTTGACTCTCCTGGTATTTATGACCCCGGCTTCTCCTGACCATTCTTTGCTTATCCCTCTGTACTGCGTTGTCCTTTTGGTTTTGACCCGGTCCGTTCACTATCCGTTATTTGTCTTGTCTGTCCTTCCCGCACGTATCCTAAGTTAGGGACTGCCGTCTAGTTGTCCCCTGTCATTAGGACTCGTGAGGCAAGTAGGCAGGGCCAGGGGTGAGGGTGGAGCGCAGTGGTCACTATCCTCCCCCCTGTGTGTGTGTGTGTACGTGACCGTTACAGATTAACAGGCCCAACAACCACTGTATAATGAATCCTCTGGTGACCCTGACTGAGCATGTCTCTAATCTGACGCAGATGGTGCAGGAGCTAGGAAAAAAACTCTGTTCTTTTGAGTTAGGGCAAGGTTCTTCCACTCCTCAGGCCTCCAGTCCGCATTTTGAGCCCCAGATTAAGCTCCCAGACCCTTTTCTGGAGACTGGAAGAAGTTTCTCTCTTTTAAGGAGAGTTGCAGACTTTACTCCCGTTTGCGCCCCATGTCCTCTGGCCCCGAGAGTCAACGCGTGGGCATTATCATTTCCCGACTACAGGGTGATCCCCAGGACTGGGCGTTCTCTTTACCTGCTGGCGCCAGTTGTTTAACTTCTGTGGAGGGGTTCTTTCAGGCCCTGGGTACCCTCTATTACTGTTGAGATCCTGACCATTGGATCAACCAGTGTCCTAAGAAGGTCCTCTCTGTCAAGTCCCCTAAGGCAAGGCAACCTAAAGACCAGGTACACCCTGATTTTTCTAAATGTAAGCTTTTGGTACCCATTACGATTTCTCTGGGGGTAGATAAATGGCCGGGTAAGCCCTTTATTGATTCTGGCTCAGCGGCCAGCTTTATTGACTCTGAGTACACTGTAAGATTGGGTATTCCAATGTTTGCTTTACCAACTCCTATCCATGTCATGTCTATTGATGCTACTCCTCTTATTGGTGGTACGGTGAGCTCATGTACCTCAGAGATTTCTCTAACCGTGGGTGTGTGCCACTCAGAGAGATGTTCCCTTTTAGTCCTGGAGAACCTACCGGTTGAGGTGGTACTAGGGCTGCCTTGGCTCCGACTACATAACCCCACTATAGATTGGTCCAAGGGGGAGTTGGTGAGATGGGGGCCTAAGTGTGACTCGTGCTTGTCCGTGTTACAGGCTGGGGTCTCAGTAAAGTCCGATACTTTACCCACTGTTGTTAGGGAATATTCTAAAGTATTCTCATCACCAACCCCAGAGGTTCTACCCCCCCTCATAGACCTTATGATTGTTCTATAGAGCTAGTAGAGGGGGCCAAGTTTCCTAAGGGGCGAATTTATAATCTTTCTAAGCCCGAACGCAAGGCCATAGAAGATTATATTAATGAGAGTCTTGGTAAAGGGCATATTAGACCTTCTGTCTCTCCTATGGGGGCGGGGTTTTTCTTCGTTAAGAAAAAAGATGGTGGTCTTAGGCCATGTATCGATTACCGGAGATTAAATAAAATCACTGTCCAGAATAGATACTCCCTCCCATTGATTCCGGATTTATTTAACCAGGTTCTGGGGGCAACCTGGTTTTCCAAGATTGACCTGAAAGGGGCATACAATCTAATCCGAATCAAAGAGGGAGACGAATGGAAGACGGCGTTCAATACTCCGGCAGGACACTTTGAATATCAGGTGATGCCTTTTGGACTCAGCAATGCCCCAGCTGTGTTCCAAAACTTTATGAATGACATTCTTAGGGAGTTCTTAGGTAAATTTGTTATTGTCTATCTTGACGAAATTTTGATATTCGCTCCTGACTTTGAATCCCATGTGTCTCATGTTAAACAAGTATTAGAGGTGTTGAGGGAGAATCATCTATCCGCTAAGCAAGAGAAATGTGTCTTTGGTGTACAGGAGATTCTGTTTCTAGGGCATGTTCTGACTCCTCACGCCTTCAAGATGGATCCTGGTAAGGTACTAGCAATTAAGGAATGGGTAAGATCTTCATCCTTAAAGGCCTTACAACGGTTCTTAGGTTTCGCCAATTACTATCGTAAATTTATTATGAATTTTTCTGTAATTGCTAAACCGTTGACCGACCTTACTAAGAAAGGGGCGTATTTGGAGAATTGGTCTACTGAGGCCATTTCTTCATTTGAAAAATTAAAAAAGGCATTCAGTAGCGCTCCTATTCTGATCCAGCCTGATCAGGAGAGACCTTTTATTGTGGAGGTGGATGCGTCTGAGGACGGCGCAGGAGCAGTCCTTTCACAAGGTCCTGCTAGCCTCACTAACCTGAGACCGTGTGCTTTCTTCTCCAGGAAATTCTCTCCCATGGAGAGAAACTACGACATAGGGAATAGGGAGCTGCTGGCCATTAAATGGGCATTTGAGGAGTGGAGGCATTTTCTGGAGGGGGCAAGGCATTGTGTAACTGTTGTCACTGACCATAAAAACCTAATGTTTCTCGAGTCTGCAAAGAGGTTAAATCCCCGTCAAGCCAGATGGGCTCTGTTTTTTACTCATTTAGATTTTTCCATTACGTTCAGGCCGGGAAGTAAAAATGTGAAGGCAGACGCATTATCTCGGAGCTTCTATGCTTTTCAACCTACTGAGGTACCACCTGAATCCATCCTACCAGCAAAAATCTTCATAGCAGCTCTAACCCAGGATATCTCAGCTCACATTAGGTCTGAACAACATCTGGCACCGGTATCCACCCCAACAGATAAGTTGTTTGTTCCCGTACTATTTCGTCTCCAGCTGTTGGGTGAGTGTCACGATTCTGCCTTTTGTGGACATCCGGGTGTTGAGGGCACTAAGGATCTCGTTTCTAGATCTTTTTGGTGGCCCACTCTAACTAGGGATGTCAAGTCCTACGTGTCAGCCTGTGAGGTTTGTGCCAGGTCCAAGACACCTAGGACTCGCCCTGCTGGTAACCTACGACCCCTACCCATTCCCAGTAGACCCTGGTCCCATATCTCGATGGACCTACCGCCGGCGGAGGGTAAGACTGTAGTTTGGGTAGTGGTCAAAAGGTTTAGCAAGATGGTCCATTTCATTCCCCTGTCTAAACTCCCGAATGCCAAAACTCTGGCGTCTATTTTTTTGAAAGAAATTGTTCGATTGCATGGTATCCCGGAAAATATTGTTTCTGACAGGGGTGTGCAGTTCGTGTCCAAATTCTGGAGGGCCTTCTGTCAAAAATGTAAAATTTCATTGTCTTTTTCCTCTGCCTACCACCCTGAGAGTAATGGACAGACTGAATGCCTTAATCAGTCTGTGGAACAATTCTTAAGGTTGTATGTTGCTGATGACCAGCAATTATGGGTGAAATTTCTTCCATTGGCTGAATTTGCTTTGAATAACCGTGTCAATTCTTCTGCTGGGGTTTCACCTTTCTTTTGTAACCATGGTTTCCATCCCCGTTTTCGTTCTGGGTCATCCGTCTCCTCCTCTAACCCTGAGGCGGATAGGTTCTGGGCCCGGGTTCAATCGAACTTAGAAAAGGCTCAAAGTTCTCAGAAACTCAAGGCCGATAGGAGACGTTCAAGGGGGGGGAATTTTCAGGTTTCGGATAAGGTATGGTTGTCCTCCAAGAATCTCTCTCTTAAGCTAGATTCTAAAAAGTTTGCTCCTCGTTTTGTTGGACCATATAGGATCACGGAGGTGATTAACCCGGTATCATTTAGGTTGGAGCTGCCAGAGTCATTCCACATTCATAATGTGTTCCATAAATCTCTACTTAAAAAATATTTTGAACCGGTAGTACCATCGAAAGCCTCGCCTCCGCCGGTTCTTGTTAATGATGCTGTCGAGTATGTGGTGTCTAAAATAGTGGATGTCAGGAAGGTGCGTAATTCCTTGCAGTACCTGATTCACTGGAAGGGGTATGGACCTGAAGAGAGATCTTGGGTACCTGCCAGGGAGGTTCATGCTCCTAGACTTGTTCGAAAATTTCATTTAGAACACCCTGAAAGGCCATCCCCTGAAGTCTTGGGTCCCGTGGCCCCTCGTAAAAGGGGGGGTACTGTAACGGGGTTCCAAAGGTGCACTCGGTCCCTCATTAGCCGCAGACCTGCTGCTTAGCTTCGGGAACAAGGATCTGTGTTTTACCTCGTTCCCAGGGCGGCTTTACTAGCTGGGTGGCTCCCTGCTCTTAAGTCTGCCTTGAGCGCCGAGCTGATCACTCGGTGCTCGACTGGTTGGTCTGTCGGTCACATGACCCTCACTCCCCACTATAAATACAGGCAGCCTGCTGGCCACAGGTTGCCTGTTAATTTAGGTTCCACCTGTGATTTGGTCTTTCCTGGCGTACTTACCTCCTGCTGAATTCCTGACGATCCTCTGCCTGCTCCTTGTGTACTTTGCTGCTCTCCTGGTATTCTGACCCCGGCCTCCTCCTGACGATCCTCTGCGGACTCCTTTGGTACTTCACGTCTCTCCTGGTATTTATGACCCCGGCTTCTCCTGACAATTCTCTGCTTGCTCCATTTGTACTTTGTAGCCTTCCTGGTATTGACTCGGTCCGTTCACGTCCTGTTGTTTGTCTGTCTGTCATCCCTGCACTTATTCCAAGTTAGGGATTGCCGTCCAGTTGTCCCCTGTCATTAGGACTCGCGAGGCAAGTAGGCAGGGCCAGGGGTAAGGGTGGAGCACAGTGGTCACTTCCCTCCCCCTGTGTGTGTGTGTGTGTACGCGACCGTTACATAGACCTTTTTTTTTAATTGGTTAATTGTAAAGCAAACAACAAATAGGACAAAATAATAGAAAAGGTCAATGTGCATAACTATTCACCCACCTTTTGCGTCAATCACAGCTCCAAGTCGCTTTGGATAAGTCTCTATGAGCTTGCCACATCTTACCACTGGGATTTTTGCCCATTCCTCCTTGCAAAACTGCTCCAGCTCCTTCAAGTTGGATGGTTTGTGCTTGTGAGCAGCAATCTTTAAGTCTGACCACAGATTTTCTATTGGATTGAGATCTGGGCTTTGACTAGGCCATTCCAACACATTTACATGTTTCCCCTTGAACCACTCAAGTGTTGCTTTAGCCGTGTGTTTGGGGTCAATGTCCTGCTGGAAGGTGAACCTCCATCCTAGCCTCAGATCACGCACAGAGTGGTACAGGTTTTGCTCAAGAATATCCCTGTATTTAGCACCATCCATCTTTCCCTCAACTCTGACCAGTTTCCCAGTCCCATCCCCCCAGCATGATGCTGCCACCACCATGTTTCATTGTGGGGATGGTGTTCTTTGGGTGATGTGATGTGTTGGGTTTGTGCTAGACAAGTGACGGACTGAACCATCACTGTGTCTGCAGTAGAAGCCTGTGCACAATGCAATATGATTATGTATCCATAACATGTACATACACATTAAAAGGGCCAACAATGAGGCAATAACATACACTATAGTAATACAAAAAAGAACACTGGACAATAACTCTTTAATCTACATTAAAACCATTAACTTAACAAATAAATAATATTAAACTCTATAGAACTAACAAACAAAATAAAATTATACTGTACTGAAATATCACTAACTAATAAACTATATACCGTATTTTTCGCTTTATAAGACGCACTTTCCCCCCCCCAAAAGTGGGGGGAAAATGACAGTGCGTCTTATAAAACGATGGTTGACTTTTTTTACAGGGCTGACACGATGTATCGCGGGCCGCTATGCTGCACAGTGTGGCCGGCGATACAGTCACAGTGCAGGGAGGGAGAAGGGGCTGGAGGCAACTCACAGCGGGGCCCGGTGCAGTCACTGTAGTACACCGGGCCCCGTGCACAGAAGTCTCTTTGTATGTAAAATCTTTCATTAATGCTTTATACCGTAAATCGCTCTCCTTTTGATAAACTTTACTAGCCTAATCGCTTGCATCAGTACTCGCTATGAATGTAGCGTGCGGTCCGGCCGGCGTGTGACTGACGTCACGCTCCTCCCACTTCATTAATGAAGCAGGAGCAGGATGAAGTCATGCGCCGGAGGGACCGCACGCTACATTCATAGCGAGTACTGATGCAGGCGATTAGGCTAGTTTATCAATAGGAGAGCGATTTATGGTATAAAGCATTAATGAAAGATTTTACATACAAAGAGACTTTTGTGCGCGGGGCCCGGTGTACTACAGTGACTGCACCGGGCCCCGCTGTGAGTTGCCTCCAGCCCCTCCTCCCTCCCCGCACTGTGACTGATGTATCGCCGGCCACACTGTGCAGCATAGCGGCCGGCGATATATCAGTGTCAGCTAGTTTATCAAAAGGAGAGCGATTGATTCAGGATTAAAGAAATATTTTACATACAAAGAATAAAGTACTGTAATGCTGTGAAACATAGGGCCATGAGGGGGACCAGCATAAGATGCTATATGTGTGTCACCCACACATATAGCATCTTATTCTGGCCCCCCTCATGGTCCTATGTTTTACAGCACACATCCCCCATAACAGTGCATCATCCACAGATCCCCCCCCATAACAGTGCATCATCCACAGATTTCCCCTCATAACAGTGCATCATCCATAGATCCCCCCCATAACAGTGCATCATCCATAGATCCCCCCATAACAGTGCATCATCCATAAATCCCCCCCATAACAGTGCGTCATCCACAGAGCCCCATAACAGTGTCATCCCCAGACCATTAGTTCAAAATCCACCAAAAGCACACCTTTTGGTTCAAAATATTTTTTTTCTTATTTTCCTCCTCAAAAACCTAGGTGCGTCTTATAATCAGGTGCGTCTTATAAAGCGAAAAATACGGTAATCATCATAAATATCACTAACTAACGTATTGAGATTTAAATCGTCAATGTGTTTAACCACCTCAGCCCCCAGTGCTTAAACACCCTGAAAGACCAGGCCACTTTTTACACTTCTGACCTACACTACTTTCACCGTTTATTGCTCGGTCATGCAACTTACCACCCAAATGAATTTTACCTCCTTTTCTTCTCACTAATAGAGCTTTCATTTGGTGGTATTTCATTGCTGCTGACATTTTTACTTTTTTTGTTATTAATCGAAATTTAACGATTTTTTTGCAAAAAAATGACATTTTTCACTTTCAGTTGTAAAATTTTGCAAAAAAAAACCAGATCCATATAGAAATTTTGCTCTAAATTTATAGTTCTACATGTCTTTGATAAAAAAAAAATGTTTGGGTAAAAAAAAAATGGTTTGGGTAAAAGTTATAGCGTTTACAAACTATGGTACAAAAATGTGAATTTCCGCTTTTTGAAGCAGCTCTGACTTTCTGAGCACCTGTCATGTTTCCTGAGGTTCTACAATGCCCAGACGGTACAAACACCCCACAAATGACCCCATTTCGGAAAGTACACACCCTAAGGTATTCGCTGATGGGCATAGTGAGTTCATAGAACTTTTTATTTTTTGTCACAAGTTGGCGGAAAATGATGATTTTTTTTTTTTTTTTCTTACAAAGTCTCATATTCCACTAACTTGTGACAAAAAATAAAAAGTTCTATGAACTCACTATGCCCATCATGAAATACCTTGGGGTCTCTTCTTTCCAAAATGGGGTCACTTGTGGGGTAGTTATACTGCCCTGGCATTCTAGGGGCCCAAATGTGTGGTAAGGAGTTTGAAATCAAATTCTGTAAAAAATGACCAGTGAAATCCGAAAGGTGCTCTTTGGAATGTGGGCCCCTTTGCCCACCTAGGCTGCAAAAAAGTGTCACACATGTGGTATCTCCGTATTAAGGAAAAGTTGGGGAATGTGTTTTGGGGTGTCATTTTACATATACCCATGCTGGGTGAGAGAAATATCTTGACAAAAGACAACTTTTCCCATTTTTTTATACAAAGTTGGCATTTGACCAAGATATTTATCTCGCCCAGCATGGGTATATGTAAAATGACACCCCAAAACACATTCTCCAACTTCTCCTGAATACGGAGATACCAGATGTGTGACACTTTTTTGCAGCCTAGGTGGGCAAAGGGGCCCAAATTCCTTTTAGGAGGGCATTTTTAGACATTTGGATACCAGACTTCTTCTCACGCTTTGGGGCCCCTAAAATGCCAGGGCAGTATAAATACCCCACAAGTGACCCCATTTTGGAAAGAAGACACCCCAAGGTATTCAATGAGGGGCATGGCGAGTTCATAGAAAAAAAAAAAATTTGGCACAAGTTAGCGGAAATTGATTTTTTTGATTTTTTTTCTCACAAAGTCTCCCTTTCCGCTAACTTGGGACAAAAATTTCAATCTTTCATGGACTCAATATGCCCCTCAGCGAATACCTTGGGGTGTCTTCTTTCCAAATTGGGGTCATTTATGGGGTGTTTGTACTGCCCTGGCATTTGAGGGTCTCCGCAATCATTACATGTATGCCCAGCATTAGGAGTTTCTGCTATTCTCCTTATATTGAGCATACAGGTAATGAGATTTTTTTTTTCCGTTCAGCCTCTGGGCTGAAAGAAAAAAAATGAACGGCACAGATTTTTTCATTCGCATCGATCAATGTGGATGAAAAAATCTCTGCCAAAAAAAGAAAAAGGAGGGGAAAGGCGTCTGCCAGGACATAGGAGCTCCGCCCAACATCCATACCCACTTAGCTCGTATGCCCTGGCAAACCAGATTTATCCATTCACATCAATCGATGTGGATGAATAAATCATTGCCGGGATTTTTTTTTTTATATATATATACAAAGTGTTTGCCAAAGTATATGAACACCGCCACCTCCTCAGCTCATATGCCTCGGCAAACGTATCTTTTACTGCAGAGGAGAAATCTCGTCTTGCAGCGCCGCATACACCGACTTGCGTGTAATCTGACAGCAGCGCAATGCTTCTGTCCGAATGCACATCAGTGCTGCAGCTAGTCGATCGGTTGGTCCACCTGGAAGGTAAAAAAAACAAAACAAAAAAGAAAAAACCAGGCCGCAACGCAATAAATTTATTAACTTCAGAACAGAACATATTAACTTTTTTTTAACTTTTTTACTTACCGGTAATTTTTTTTTTGTTTCGTTTTTTTTACCTTTATAGAACAAACCTCTCCTTCCCCATGGGACAATGTGCAAAGCGCAAATCGCCCAAAGATGTGGCGAAGTACGTTATGCACTTTATCCCAGGTGAAAGGAGAGGTTTGCAGCAGCTGTGAGTAAAAGGGCCCTAATAGCCCTGTGTGCCTGTCCTGTGAGATGCAATCCCTATGCTAGGTGTACCTGTGTGTGGTACTTCCGGAAACACTCTCCTAAGCATAGGGCAGGGTGGTCAGGGCAGTCAGGACAGAAATAGCGGGTGTCACGCCTTATTCCACTCCTGCTACAGACACGACATTTTTTTCGGGGTGGCGGTTGGGTTGAGGTACCAGCAACGACACTGGGGAAATGTCGTTCGTGTAGACGGCTAACTACACTGGTGGATGGGGCCACGGAACCTTCTGGATACAGGAGGTTCTCGATGATCTCTTCCTGGAATTTGAGGAAGGATCATGTTCTCCCAGCCTTACTGTAGAGAACAAAACTATTATACAGCGCCAATTGAATTAAATATACAGACACCTTCTTATACCAGCGTCTGGTTCTGCGGGAAACTAAATAGGGAGCCAACATCTGGTCATTGAAGTCCACCCCTCCCATGAGCGCATTATAGTCGTGGACTGAGAGGGGCTTTTCAATGACACGGGTTGCCCTTTCAATTTGGATTGTCGTGTCTGCGTGAATGGAGGAGAGCATGTAAACGTCACGCTTGTCTCTCCATTTCACCGCGAGCAGTTCTTCGTTACACAAGGCAGCCCTCTCCCCCCTTGCAAGACGGGTGGTTACAAGCCGTTGGGGGAAGCCCACGCGACTAGTTCGCGCGGTGCCACAGGCGCAAATCCGTTCTAGGAACAAATGCCTAAAGAGGGCCACACTTGTGTAAAAATTGTCCACATAAAGATGGTACCCCTTGCCGAATAAGGGTGACACCAAGTCCCAGACTGTCTTCCCACTGCTCCCCAGGTAGTCAGGGCAACCGACCGGCTGCAGGGTCTGATCTTTTCCCTCATAGATCCGAAATTTGTGGGTATAGCCTGTGGCCCTTTCACAGAGCTTATACAATTTGACCCCATACCGGGCACGCTTGCTTGGGATGTATTGTTTGAAGCCAAGGCGCCCGGTAAAATGTATTAGGGACTCGTCTACGCAGATGTTTTGCTCAGGGGTATACAAATCTGCAAATTTCTGGTTGAAATGGTCTATGAGGGGCCGAATTTTGTGGAGCCGGTCAAAAGCTGGGTGGCCTCTGGGACGGGAGGTGGTGTTGTCGCTAAAATGCAGAAAACGCAGGATGGTCTCAAATCGTGTCCTGGACATAGCAGCAGAGAACATGGGCATGTGATGAATTGGGTTCGTGGACCAATATGACCGCAATTCATGCTTTTTTGTCAGGCCCATGTTGAGGAGAAGGCCCAGAAAAATTTTAAGTTCGGAAACTTGGACTGGTTTCCACCGGAAAGGCTGGGCATAATAGCTTCCCGGGTTTGCGGTTATAAATTGTGTGGCATACCGGTTTGTCTCTGCCACGACTAAGTCCAAGAGCTCCGCAGTCAAGAACAGCTCAATAAATCCCAGGGCCGAACCGATTTGAGCCGTCTCAACCCGAACTCCAGACTGGGCGGTGAAAGGGGGAACTACAGGTGCGGCTGAAGTTGGTGACTGCCAATCAGGGTTTGCCAGCACCTCAGGGATTCTAGGGGCTCTACAGGCCTGTCTGCGCGGTGGCTGCGACGGGGTAACTAGTGCACGTGCCACCGTACCAGCTTCAACTGCCCTTCTGGTGCTCGCTACTTCACCAGGTTGTACGGCAGTGCTGGTACTAGGTCCAGGAAGGGCTGCGCTGCTGGTGTATGCCTCACCACGTGATCCGGCAGCGACAGCCCCACTCTGCTGCTCTTGAAGCGGATCCTGCGTAACCTGTGGTCTAGCGACATGGGGCCTGGTACGCCTGGTGCTATCAGGGACCTCCACCTCCTCGTCCGAACTTTGGGTCAGAGAGCCACTGCTTTCTACAGGTTCATATTCTGACCCGCTAGATTCGTCAGATGAGGGTTCCCACTCCTCATCCGACTGGGTCAGAATCCTGTAGGCCTCTTCAGAAGAATACCCCCTGTTTGACATTTTGGACTACTAAATTTAGGGGTATTCCCTGAGACTACCCAAGAAAAAAAGCAAGCCTGTCTTACAAAGGGGAGGCTAGCGACGTACCGGAGGCCGCTGTGGTTGATAAAAAATATCAAAACTGATTTTTTTATCGCCGCAGTGCGTGTAAAGTGAATGTGCAGTGATCAAAAAATAATAATTTTTTGTCACTGCGGTGGGGCGGGCGTGGGTGAACGCACGTGTGGGCGACCGATCAGGCCTGATCGGGCAAACACTGCGTTTTGGGTGGAGGGCGAGCTAAGGTGACACTAATACAATTATAGATCTGACCGTGATCAGTTTTGATCACTTACAGATACTATAAAAGTACAAATGCTGATTAGCGATACGCTAATCAGCGAATAAAAGTGACTGCGGTGCGGTGGGGTGGGCGCTAACTGACGCTAACTACCTAACCAAGGGGCCTAAACTATCCCTAAAACCTAACAGCCAATACTAGTGGAAAAAAAAAAGTGACAGTTTACACTGATCACTTTTTGTCTTTCACTAGTGATTGACAGGGGCGATCAAAGGGGTGATCAAAGGGTTAATTGGGGTGCAGGGGGGTGATCTGGGGCTAAGGTGTAGTGTTTGGTGTACTCACAGTTCAGTCTGCTCCTCTGCTGGATCCAACCGACGAAAAGGACCAGCAGAGGAGCAGAGAAGCCATATAACAGATCATATTTACTAATATGATCTGTTATATGGCTTGTGATTCGATTTTTTAAAAATCAGCAACCTGCCAGCGACGATCATTGGCTGGCAGGTTGCTGATGCAATTGTCCTCGAACTTTTGCCGGCCCGCGATGCGCATGCGCGGGTCGGCTGTGACCGAAATCTCGCGTCTCGCGAGAGGACGCGCCGGCGCGTCCACTCGGAATGAAACAACCACCTCCAGGACGCGTCTGTGCGTACAGCGGTCCGGAGGTGGTTAAAGACTTTAAATAAAAAAAGGTAAAAAATAGACAAACAGACATATTTTGTACCGCCGTGTACATATCAACCGTCTCTATAAAAATATCTTATGATCTAACCCCTCAGGTGAACACTGTAAAAATAAAAAAAATAAACAATTAAAAACTAATACTAATTTAGTCACCTAACATCACTAAAAGTGCAACACCAAGCTATCAAAAAAGGCATATGCCCCCCAAAATAATAACAATCGCTCATTTCATTCTGCCAAAAATGAGACCCTAACATTAGACAATCGCCAAATAAAAACAATAATATGGCTCTCAAACTATGGAGACAGTAAAACGTTAATAGTTTTTGGTTCAACAATGCTTTTATTGTGTAAAATAGAAACAACTAAAAAATAAGGAAAAATATTAGGTCTTTCCGCATCTGTAACAACCAGCTGTATAAAATATCATACCAACTAACCCCTCAGGTGGACACCTTTCAAAACAAAAATTTTAAACTCTCAAAAAAGGTATTTTTTTGGACAACTTTTATCACAAATAGGTGTAATAGCAAGCGATCATAAAGTCAGATGCACCACAAAATAAAAGTTTAAAGGTTTAATAAGAATTGCAAATAATGTTCATATATATATTTTTTCAAACAGTACTGAAGACATTGAAGGCCAAATTGGCCAAAATGCAGAAGGAGCACCACCACGATATGCGGGCCATTCAGGAGCGCATGAAGGCCATGAAGGGGGTGCAGGAGATGCTCCTGCTATTGGAAAAGTTGCCATAATTTTTTTTTATTTTTTTTATAATAAGTTATATACAGTTGCAAGAAAAAGTATGTGAACCCTTTGGAATGATATGGATTTCTGCACAAATTGGTCATAAAATGTGATCTGATCTTCATCTAAGTCACAACAATAGACAATCACAGTCTGCTTAAACTAATAACACACAAAGAATTAAATGTTACCATGTTTTCATTGAACACACCATGTAAACATTCACAGTGCAGGTGGAAAAAGTATGTGAACCCCTAGACTAATGACATCTCCAAGAACTAATTGGAGTGAGGTGTCAGCCAACTGGAGTCCAATCAATGAGATGAGATTGGAGGTGTTGGTTACAGCTGCCCTGCCCTATAAAAAACACACACCAGTTCTGGGTTTGCTTTTCACAAGAAGCATTGCCTGATGTGAATGATGCCTCACACAAAAGAGCTTTCAGAAGACCTATGATTAAGAATTGTTGACTTGCATAAAGATGGAAAGGGTTATAAAAGTATCTCCAAAAGCTTTGCTGTTCATCAGTCCACGGTAAGACAAATTGTCTATAAATGGAGAAAGTTCAGCACTGCTGCTACTCTCCCTAGGAGTGGCCGTCCTGTAAAGATGACTGCAAGAGCACAGCGCAGACTGCTCAATGAGGTGAAGAAGAATCCTAGAGTGTCAGCTAAAGACTTACAAAAGTCTCTGGCATATGCTAACATCCCTGTTAGCGAATCTATGATATGTAAAACACTAAACAAGAATGGATTTCATGGGAGGATATCACATAGGAAGCCACTGCTGTCCAAAAAAAACATTGCTGCACGCTTACAGTTTGCACAAGAGCACCTGGATGTTCCACAGCAGTACTGGCAAAATATTCTGTGGACAGATAAAACCAAAGTTGAGTTTGGAAGAAACACAAAACACTATGTGTGGAGAAAAAGAGGCACAGAACACCAACATCAAAACCTCATCCCAACTGTGAAGTATGGTGGTGGGGACATCATGGTTTGGGGCTGCTTTGCTGTGTCAGGGCCTGGACGGATTGCTATCATCGAAGGAAAAATGAATTCCCAAGTTTATCAAGACATTTTGCAGGAGAACTTAAGGCCATCTGTCCACCAGCTGAAGCTCAACAGAAGATGTGTGTTGCAACAGGACAACGACCCAAAGCATAGAAGTAAATCAACAACAGAATGGCTTAAACAGAAGAAAATACGCCTTCTGGAGTGGCCCAGTCAGAGTCCTGACCTCAACCTGTTTGAGATGCTGTGGCATGACCTCAAGAAAGCGATTCACACCAGACATCCCAAGAATATTGCTGAACTGAAACAGTTCTGTAAAGAGGAATGGTCAAGAATTACTCCTGACCGTTGTGCACGTCTGATCTGCAACTACAGGAAACGTTTGGTTGAAGTTATTGCTGCCAAAGGAGGTTCAACCAGTTATTAAATCCAAGGGTTCACATACTTTTTCCACCTGCACTGTGAATGTTTACATGGTGTGTTCAATAAAAACATGGTAACATTTAATTCTTTGTGTGTTATTAGGTTAAGCAGACTGTGATTGTCTATTGTTGTGACTTAGATGAAGATCAGATCACATTTTATGACCAATTTGTGCAGAAATCCATGTCATTCCAAAGGGTTCACATACTTTTGCTTGCAACTGTAAATTGTTTATACAGTTATAACGTGTATTTAGTTTTTTGTAATATTGCTCTGTTTTAGTGTAATAGCTCAGCCTAAATCAGCCAGAACTGACAGCAGCCGGTAAATACATGTCAAATACATATAGGGTCCATTCACACGTCTGTAAAATGGGTCCGCATCCATTCCACAATTTAGCGGAACGTTTACAGACCCATTGATTTTCAATTCCAGTTTGAAAAATTAGGCATTCACAGGATAAAGAAGTGTCGGCCAGTACAGGCCCCAAAACTTAGCCAACAGGCGTTCACCTGACAGCAAAGAACTTTGTATTCTGTGGCTGGAGGTACATTAGGCATTCACCGGATACAGAAGTAGGTGTCGGCCATTACAGGCCCCAAAAATTAGGCATTCAACGGACATAAAAGGCCTTTTATGCCGCTGTATTTACCTAAGACAGGGACCATGAATTGTTATGGGTGGTGGCGGATATTTGTGGGCTGTCATGAGGAATTTGAATCAAACATTGTCGACTCGTCACATGTGTTGAATTCCTCCAAGATCCATGCCTCAGTCACGGACCCCCCTGCTGCGCTAACCGTCCTTTCGGACAGGACACTGGACGAGGGGCAAGCCAACAGTTCCATGGCAAATTGTGCCAGCTCTGGCCAGAGGTCAAGCCTGCCCACCCAGTAGTCCAGGGGTTCATCACTTCTCAGAGCATCCACATTGGCCGTTAACCCGATGTAGTCGGACACCTGTCGGTCTAGGCGTTCCCTGAGGCTGGATCCGGAGGACAGCTGTCGATGGGTCGGCTGAAAGAATGATCTCATATCAGAAGTGACAACACATCTTCAAACCGCCCTCTTCTTGCAGGCGCTGTTGGATTGGTACCCGCAACTGTTTCTCTGTGAGTAGAAATTCCTCTGCCAGCGCACGCAAAAGCAGAATGCAGCATTTCTCGAAGGAAGGCCTGGAAGTGCTGCATTCTGACAGCCCTCTGTGATGGTGGTAACATTTCCGCCATTTTTTGTTTGTTCCGGGGCTCTAACTACGTTGCCACCCAGTACTGGTCCTTGCCCTTTATGCTTTTTATACGGGGGTCCCTCTTAAAACACTGGAGCATGAAGGCCCCCATTTGCTCTAAACTGGAAGCGGTGTAGTGGCCTGGCTCCTGCTCATCATCCAGGATAATGTTGTCCTCGTTCTCCTCCCTCCATCCACAGACACCAGGGACCCCAGAAAAGTTTTAAAGCATGCTCTTCTTGCTCCTCCCCCTCCCCCAGCCACCATCCTCCTCTGACTCCTCTTCAGACTCCTGTTGACTTGTCTGAGATGGAGTAGCCCCCCCCCCCCCCCCCCGGGAATTCATCCAGCATTGCGACTTCCTCATCTTTCTGCTCCTGCTGCTCGATGGCTTGATCAATGAAACGACGCATTGCACGCCCTAGAAAGAATGTCACTGATGGTGCCCTGGCTGCGACTGACCAGTTTGGTGATCTCATCAAATGGCCGCAGAAGTCTGCATGCGTCGCGCATGAGCAGCCACTGGCGCGGTGAAAAAAAAAACAAGCTTCCCAGAACCTGTCCTGCCGCAGAGTTCGTACAGGTAGTCGTTAACTGCACGTTTCTGCTGGAGCAGCCTATCAAGCATATACAAGGTTGAGTTCGATTGCGTCCTGCAGTCACAAATAAGACGTCTAACAAGCAAGTGGTGTCGCCGCTAAATGTCAGCAAGGCGAGCTATGGCCGTGTAAGATCTTCTGACCAAGTTTAGGATGTCTGCCATGCATGGCACGTGTGTAATTTTGCCCTGTTTCAGCGCGCTCAGCAGATTGGCACCGTTGTCGCACATCACTTTACCAACTGTCAAATTGAGTGGGGTTAGCCACTGATCTGCCTGTGAACGCAAAGCTCAAAGGAGTGCAGGACCAGTGTGGGTCTTGGCTTCCAGGCACAACAGCCGCAGCAGAGCATGGCAGCGTCTCACCTGGCATGTCAAATAGGTTCTGGGTGGCGCAGCGGAAGAGATAGTAGCAGCGGAAAAGGAGGAGTCAGCCGAGGAGGAGTTGGAGGATAAAGTATGAGGAGGAGAAGAAGAGGCAGGCCTGCATGCAATCCGTGGTGGTAAAACCAAATCTACACGGGTGCCACGGGTTAACATGCTTGACGGCCGTCAGAAGGTTCACCCAGTGGGCAGTAAAAGTTATATACCTTCCCTGCCCATGTTTGCTAGACCACGTGTCTGTGGTCAGATGTATCTTGGCACCGACACTGTGCCAGAGATACATTCACTTGCCGCTGAACGTGGCCATATGGCTCTGGGATGACCTTCTGGGAGAAATATTTCCTTCCTGGGACCTTCCATTGCGATGTTCCAATGGCCACAAATTAGGCCTCCGAGTCCACCAGTTTATATGGCAGTAGTTGGCGGGCTAGCATTTCCGACAAGCCAGCGGTCAACCGTTGGGCAAGAGGGTTATCCGGCGTCATCATTTTTTTTATGCTCGAACATTTGGGCCACTGAAGCCTGCCTTTTTCCAGAAAAACGTGAGGACGGCATGATGGAAGGTGGAGTGGAGGACAGTTGTGAGGAGAGAGGAGAAGAGGCTGGACGGTGAGAGCCTGGATTGTGGCTTTGTGGGTTCTGACGGCGTTGCTCCCACTGGGCTCGGTGATGGGAGGCCAGGTGCCTTCTTAAGGCAGTCGTCCCTAGGTGAGTGTTGGGCTTCCCGCGACTTATGCGTTGACTGCAAAGGCTGCAGATGGCAACACTATTGTCAGCAGCGGACACGTTAAAAAAAGCCCACACTGCGGAGCCATGTGCTGGCATCCTGGGAGCGCCAGATGTGACCGTACATGGTTGATGGCTCACTCCTGATACATTAGCAGTCTGGTTTGTCCCTCCTGTGCAATGTAAGTTCTGCCTGCTTCTCCTCCCTATCTGCTGCTCTGTCTCTCCCTCTGAACTCCCCTCCTCTTCCTCTCTTGTGGGCACCCACGTGACGTTCATAGACATGTCATCATCGACGTCACCTTCCCCACCACTAACATTAGAGATCTCGGAGTAGGCAGCAACAGCGGGGACCAACCTCCTTGGGCTGATCTGGGTACTGTCATCAGACTGCTGAGTGGCGGCCGTTGCTACCTCCTCTTCCTGATCCGATGCCAAGAATGGCTGCGCATCGGAAATGTCTTGTGATGGATCGGAAAATAATTCCTGTGACTCAAGCGGAGGGTATATGGTGGTGTTGGTGTCTTTGGGGGTGCACACAGCAGAGAGTGAAGAGGGTGCAGATAGAGAGGATGAGGAGGGTGCAGAAGCGGAAGGCTGAGTGAGCCACTCAACCAAGTCTTGTGCGTCATTTGATTACGCACCTTCTGCAACTTCCCACTTTGGCTCTGGCCTGGTGCTCCTGCCCTTCCCCTGCGGAAGGGCCTGCCTCTTCCTCTGCCCATCATTTTTTAAATTGACTCTGTGACAAAAGTCTCTAGAGAAGCGCAGTGTACGTGGAAGAAGGTATATAACACCCCACTTCAATCTGTCGTTTTGGGGGGGCCACTGGTCTATCACACCAGTTATAATACTTTTTTTCCAGTACCGTTTGTCACTGTGTGTAGCAGAGGGAACGCAGTGAAACAGAAAAAAATATTCTGCAGTACCCAAATAAACTATTATGAAAGTATATTGTTATATAACACCCCGCTTCAATCTGTCGTTTTGGGGGGCCACTGGTCTATCACACCAGTTATAATACTTTTTTCTAATTGCGTTTGTCACTCTTTGTAGTTGTAGTATCTCTGCAGAACCGATCACCAGTCACAATGCTGCACAATACAAATCCACTATAATATGCTTTCTATATTAGAAAGTATATTATAAGTGTATTACACCCCTATATACTGCACACCAATCAATAGTACACCTATACCAGTCCTTAAAATGACTTTTGTGGCCCTATTAGCTAGCGATTTGGGTCACTAACAGACTGTCCCTGTTCCACACAGCAACCTCTCCCTACACTGGCAAGACTGAATGTAAAATGGCGGCCAGATCAGGTTTATTTATAAGGTAGGGGGTACGTCCATGTGCTGAAACGTCTCAATTGGCTGTCCTGTACCACCTGATAGATGTGTCATGGGTCAAAGTTCTTCACAATGTAAAAGAATATGGCGGGCACGAATATTGCCATATGTTCGGCGAACAGCAAACGAGCAAAGTTCACCGTGAACCGAACGCTGGGCGAACCGCAAGGCCATCTCTAGTAATGACACCATAAAATCACTGTATTGGTGCGGTCTTAATCGCCTGACTATATATAGACCGCACATCAGTGGCAACCTCTTGTTCCCCGGGATCACTTTAAACCGTCGTCAATATATGACCGGTTTAATAAAAGGCAATCGTACCAGAAAGCTGTAGGGGGGCGGATATGCACCCCAATTAGAAACTATGTGGTGCTACCCGAAAGCAGTGTTGTATAAAAGTCCTAGGAGGGTAAGGACGCCAACTAGAGTAACCAGATGACAGGCCAATATGTATTGTACAAATGTCCGCTAACTAGGGAGGCTAAAAATTAATTTAGCCGATGAAGCTTGTATATCTGCTTCTTTCATTGAGGCCTTTTGGACTCTCAGTATTAAGTTGGAATATCCATTCCATCTCTTTCCTCAAGAGTTTATCCAGGTCCCCTCCTCTAGGTGCTTTGCGGACATGTTTAACACCCTGGAATTGAATAGCATTTGTGTCACCTCCATGTTTCTCCCCCACATGTTTGGCAATGGGGGGTGTCGTTGTCATTTCTGGTGTCCACCTACCCGGCATCTGAATTCAACTATGTATTGTAGGCCACACACACACGTCACCAAGTAGATGACCCCAGTTGTTCTGCAGCTCATAAAGGACCAGAGGTAGTATGTTTTGTTTGTCGACGTGCTTGTAAAGGTTTTCCCCACAAACAACACAGCCAGTACATGTATATGTGCCCTTACCAATGTCAGATAGCCACGTACTGGTGTAGTGGGGTTTCAAGAAGCTATGGACCCATCGGTCCCTAAGGTTCCTGTCGCTTCTGTAGGTAATCTGAGGGGTTTCCCCATCAGGTTGCCAATATCAGGATACACTGGTATCTCTTAAGAATGTTCCTGACTTCATTGTGACCTGCATCAGCCGCACTACTAGGATGACTCCTAAGGGACAAAAGAGTGTTCCGGTCACTGCAACGAGCATGATGATATGCCGTATTTAGAACATGATTTGGGTATCCTCTGATGCAGAATCTGTTTCTTAGATCATCTGCTGTTTAAATTCCAGATGTTCTGAGCAATTTCTTCTTGCTCTCAAGTATTGTCCTTTCGGTATGCCCCTTACAAGAGTACTAGGGTGCCAGCATTCCTATCTTAGTAAATTATTAGTGGTGGGTTTGCGATACATCCTGGTACTCAAATTCTCATCTCTATTTTTAGAAATTGACAGATCTAGAAATGTCATTGTCCACTGATCAATGGTTGATGTGAAAAAGAGACCCGGATCATTTGTGTTAAGTGTGTTCACAAAGTGATTAAATTGTGCTGCATCCCCTTTCCACAGAATGAGCATGTCATCTATGTATCTCAGCCATAGCTGGATACATGATGACCATTCTTCACATGTGTCACCCAAGGCTATTTCTCTCTCCCACCAGCCCAGGTAGAGGTTAGCAAAAGTCGGGGCGCACTGATTCCCCATTGCAACTCCGCTGAGCTGGCGGAAGATTTAATCATCAAATGTAAAAATATTGTGTTCCAAAATAAAGTTCAGAAGGGAGAGGACCAACTCATTGTGTGGAATACAGTGAAGTCCTCTCTCCAAAAATATTCTACAGTTCGTATTCCCTGCTCATGTGGTATGGAGCTGTACAATGCCTCGACATCAAGACTAGCTAATAAAACGTCTTCCTCACATGAGTTACCGTTCAGTCTGTGTCCCTAGTATATGATGGTAGAGATACCACAAAAGGTCGTAAAATGGTATCCACATACACACTGATATTTTGTGTGACTTCCAATACCCGACAAAATGGGTGTGCCTTTAAGGGGGTTAGTCGCTTTATGGATTTTTGGCAGGCTATAAAAACAAGTCATTTTAGGATGTTGATGGAGAAAAAAAAAATTCTCTCTCCGATTCGCTAATTTTGCCAAGATGGCCCTTATATCGATTTAATGGGTTCTCCTTTAGTACCTGATAACACTGGTCATCACTCAAAATGTTCTTATACATGACAATGTACTGATCTCTATCTAGAATCACAATGTTGCCTCCCTTGTCGGAGGGTTTAATGACAATTTACATCATTTTCGAGTGACAGGAATCCTAATTCTTTCTGCGTGATGTTGTTACGGTAGGAGGCATACTTTTCTAGATGTCGTAGTTACTCCATAACTACCTACAGAAATGTGTCTAGGGGTGATGTCTTCGTAGATGACAGGTGAAGGTTTGTATATGGTCTATCACCAAGTTCCCTTTATCCATAGATCTGCTAATGTGCACACGTCTGCAGGCTCTATCCCTAATTCAGCACACTGTCGTGTGTCATGCAGTCGGAAAAAAAATTTCCATTTCAATTTCCAAATTAACAGGTTAAGATCCTTAACCCATTCAAAAGCATCATATTTTCGAGTGGGGACAAATAGTAACCCTCTCCACAAATAGGGACAATTTGCCTTCACTAAGGATTCTGTCAGCTAGATTAACAATCTGCAGGGTATCCGTGATTGTGCGGCATGTATCTTCCATCATTGTTGGTTTTACTTCCCCCAGTAAAGGATAATCTGAAACAGGGGAGGCTAAAAAATCCCCTCTATTGGACTTTCCACTCCCCCCGCCTCTGTTAGATCTACCTCTGCTAGTTTGCGGTCTGGGGGAGGATAGACTATTTTTGTTCTGTCTCGCTCTCCCCTTCAGAAGATGAGCGTTCGGTATCGGTTTCTAGGGCTCTTCCTTTATTGTTCACAAAGTCCAAGATTTTTCCCCCTCTTTAAATTCTCGGATGTCCCTTTTAGATGAGCAGTGAATTTTTTAACTGCAACTTGAAGTGCACTCTCTTTTCTGTTGAAGTCAGGATTTGTGTTGAATTTTTTATTTTCTATGCGGTCTCATAACTGTCCGTTTCCACCAGGAGTGTCTTTTCTTCTTCCAACAGTAAGGTCATCAGACATAGGGAGGAGTCAATCGTCTCTCTCTCTCCCATTTCTTGAGAAACTGATCTGACCCGGGAAGCAGGTATAATGGGAATGAGTAGGCCCCGAGGTACAATTTCACATAAATATGTCTCTAAGGTCTGGACCTTCCACCAAGTTCTAATATGGTCCTTGTAGATTTTAGAAAAATTTCTAAAGGCTCCTGTAATACTCAGATTTTGCGCTTGAGCAGGGAGTTCCTTGTCAGAAAATACATCCCTTGCCTCACTACTTCATTTTTCTACATTAAATTCCCCTGACAAAAAGCCTGCCATCCCCTATATTAGGAATTATCATAATCAGTTCACAGATGGGAAAGGGTTACTGGTTTCTGTACCATTAAATGACACAAATATTTCACTGCCTGTATATGGACGATAAAAAGAAAACAAACATTTTATTAAATTAAAGTAAAAGTTGGGCTAAACCCTTTAATAAGCACCTCAGGCAAATAAATGCGCAGGCATTGAAAGCTTATTAAAATTAATTTACATCCCAGCTGTTTCTCACTTACTCCCGAGATACCCCCCCCCTTTAATCGACATAGTCATATGCCGCCTAATGGTCCCCTCAGGTATATGTAAATGTAGCGATGTTGGATGGGTAAAGCCACACTAGGCGAGACTCTATAGGACTTGGATGGCTATATGGTGTCGAGTTTGGACACTTCTCCACTCCGGTAATAGTCCTGATGGACAACATTCATCCTCCGCCCCTGGCTTTTTCCTATATATGGAACGCTTTTTGGCGGGCACGCACGGCCACACTAGCACCGGACATGCCACATACCTCATATGCAGCTGATTACCGCATGTCCTTGTCTTAGTTGTAATGTACTAAGACATACTCTAAATACTATCTCCTGATGAGGTGTCCGCAAAAGGGACACCTGAAATGCGTAGAGTAGGATTCCTGTAATTTGTTAGCCAGCGGTATATCTCTCTTCTCTCCAAGTGTACTGTTAAGTTCTATATAGACCCGCTATGGGCTCTCCTAGGTACACATGGTGATGGGGATACAAAGTATCTAACGTGAGCTACATTAGCCTGAGCTGCAAGGATACATTAGTTCAGGACGAGTGTGGCTCTTGACTTCTAGATACTTTGTTTCAATGTGGGTGTCTTGGCTATCCTCGGCAGAGATATAGACACTGCTATATCCAGTTGTTTAATCCAGTAAGGGACTTGGTCTGATACTGATACAGTATGTGGACAAGTCAGATATGTCATCGTTGGTTCTCCACAATAGTGCACCAATATCCATAGTGTGCACTAACACAGACCACTGTGATCCCACCAAACCTGAATATTATAATTTAGGTCTTGTTTTTTGTGGATACAGATCCCATTTATTTGCCTGTGGTGTATATTATAGGGATTAGCCCAGTTTCTACTTTAATAAAATGTTTGTGGTTTTCTTTTTATCGTCCATATAGAGGCAGTCTGATAGGTGCAGATCCTAGCTCCAGGACCTGGAGAATAGGGCCACCCTCCATTCATTTCTATGGGAGTTCTACGAATAGCATTGGCTCAGTTATTCTCCCGACAGTCCCATAGAGGTGAATGAACCGGTGTCCGCACTTTTCATTCATTTCTAGGGGACTTTTCGGAACCACGCAGCGCATGAGTGGTGTGCTCTTCTTCACTTTTGGGGGGTATGTTATGGAGATGGGTGCGGGTCTCAAGAGGTGGGATCCACACCTGTCTGACAGTGGCATATCCTACCGCTATACCACCAATGTCTGAGATAAAACTCCTTTAAGGTCCTTTTATATGGACCAATGTGTCAAGCAATTTTTTGGGAACAAACTCAATGTTCCCAATAATTGCCTGATCTTCAGCAGAGATGAGGGCTGTATTTACATGCACCGATCACCTGCACTGTATATTTCCCTGAGCAGCAGGGCCTGATTATCAGTCGGTGTAAAAGGACCTTTATTCTTCTTACAGCTTCCTTGCTATAAAGGCAATAACTAGAACCATTGGGGGAATTTCTCATCCAGTTTTTTGGTGCTTTTTTTTTTTTTTTTTTTAAAACACCACTGTTCAGTGAGCCCCTAAGGAGCCGATGCAGAAGATGGGAGTGGTAAGTGGCCCTGATGAGAAGTTGTGTCACAGCGTATTCCCTCAGGCTTTCGTGCCTTGGGGTTCAGTGCAGTGACAAGGTGGTGTGAAGGAATCAGGCAGGCACAGGAGAACATCAAACGTCTTTCTTTATTGAGGGCTAAGGATAACTTGCAGTACGTGCAGCAATAATAAATACAAGGTGCAGTCTGTCACCAGATGATGAAGTATGGTGGCTGGTTAGATGGCACTCAGAAATATGCTAGCTGAGAAAGTCTCTCTCTCGATTCTTCTTTACTACAACTATAAAGCTGGCAGCTGTGACTGTAGATGTGCACTAGAAAATGCAGGCTTTCAGATCTGCCTACACAGCCCTTGTTCTCCTCCACCTGGCAGATACTTTGGTTATGGTGAAGAGTGTCTTAACTCATTATCCCCCACCTGGTAGCAGGGTCTTCATAGCTCAAAGGATTTCTGCAACCATTGGACCTTCCCAGTATTTCTCAAAGTGGAGATGAATTTTTGGTCCTTAGGAGCAGGAGCTGATGGAAATTTCACCACCTAGCTAGCTCTCACGCCTGACAGGAAGTCAGAACAATGCACTCCTATCAAGAGGAGAGGGGATGGTGTGGTTAGCTCTATTCCCAGTGCCCATCACATGCCATCTGCTGGTGTAACAGTACATGACAGAAGTAAAACATTACCAAAGCATTATAAACCTATCAATTTGCAAATACTCTATCTGGGGAATTGCAATTGCACCTTCATCTAGGCACAGGTGGCATTTCTACACCTCTACGAAAATTTGGCAACGGCAGGGCCAGCTTTCTACCATAAAGAAAGAGCTGCCATCTAGGCGCACAGACTGCCAGAGGATATCATAAAACGCCAGTCTATGGTAAATACCATCATGTCTATACACATGGCCAGTATCAATCTTCTGGAGTAGGCAGGAGAGGCCACCAATTCCCCCCACTGATTAAAGAATTATAAAAATACAAATGACACATACAAGCCGATATTATTCAGAAATACATATTTACAGCAACACAAGTGTCCGTACAGCTCAGTCGACTACGTGCAGAGGAGCAGCAGGTCCATCCAGTGGGATATTTGATGGACAAGCATTGTAATGTGTACACGTTCTTGTCCACAATAGCCGCAAATTAATATTTATAACTAATTTAAGAATATTTCGTAATAAAAAGCATTTATACAGAAATAGACAGGACAACCATGTACAATAAATGGGAACGTCCTTGCTTCTATTATGTCATTTTACCTTTTTTGTACTATTTTCCTTCTAGGATTGAGAGCAAGGTATTAAAGTGTGCACATTGTTACTATACTGACGTAGAGGTTCAGATGGTTTTCTGACCAATCAGGTCTACAGTCTTTGTGTTATTCATAAGTCCAGCCATTGCTTTGTGTGCTCCAGGGATAACCCAAACTGCTCCAGATCGCTCTGAAAAGCTTCCTGCTCCTGGAGAAACTGGTTCCGGCTTTCTTCTGCCTCATTCCACTTCGTCTTTAGTTTCTGGGGAAAGGAAACATTTCGTTGTTTTAGGGTAAAGACTGGAGACGGAAAGACTGGGGGAGTGAGGAGAAAAACCTGAGAAATCTGTCAGATTCACATCCTCCAGGTCTAATCTACATCTCATTTGGGGCTTACTAGGGAGTGGGCTCCATAGCAGACAGAACCAGTACATCTACCACTGACCATCATTTTTACATAGAAAATGCCATATAAAGGATCAGGAATTGAAAGGTAGAAACCTGACCCCATACTCAAAGAATATTAAAGGGGTTTTCTGAGCCTTTTATACTGAACCTATCCTCAGGATCGGCCGTCCGTATCTGATCAGTGAGGGTCTGACACTTAGGACCCTCGCCAATTGGCTGTTTGAGAAGGCACTGGTGCTCACAGTAGAGCGACAGCCTTCTGTATGTTCACCAAGCACAACGCCGTACATTGTATAGCGGCTGTACTTGATATCACAATCAGCCATATTCACTTCAATAGGCTGCGCCTAGGCCATTTGACTGATGAACGGGAGGTCACATGGCCTAGAAAAAGCTGCGAGAAGACCACATTGCTACTGTGATTTCTGCTGCCTTCTCAAACAGTTAAACCTCCACTGATTAGATACTGATGATCAATCCAGAAGATAGGTCATCAGTTAAAATAAAGTGTGGGAAAACCCCTTTAACCCCTTAAGGACGTAACGGTACGCCATGTTTGCAGAGTCCTTAAGGACCCATGGCGTACCGGTACGTCCTAAGTTTAAAATTACATTGCAGCGCGGGTTAATCGGAACAGGATGTCCGCTGAAAACAATCGGAACAGGATGTCCGCATCGGCGATCGCCGCAAACCGCAGGTCAATTCAGACCTGCGTTTTTACCTTATCCGGCGGTGCCATCGGGTCCCCATAAGGCTGAAGGGGGGACCCGATGGCATGGAAGGCAGCACGATGCCTTCCTTAGGCATCTGTGCTGCCTTCCGGTGACGAGCCTGTGAGATCCAGCCCCCTGGATCTCACAGGCCGGAAGCTGTATGAGTAATACACACTGTATTACTCATACAGCCAATGCATTCCAATACAGAGGTATTGGAATGCATTGTAAAAGGGATTAGACCCCCAAAAGTTGAAGTCTTAAAGTGGGACAAAAAAATAAAGAAAAAAAAAAAACGTTGAAAAAATAAAGTTTTCCCCCCAAAAAAATTGAAAAAGTTTCAAGTAAAAATATACAAAAAACGTCATTTTCCCCAAATAAAGTAAAAAAAAAATAAAAAAACATATTAGGTATCGCCGCGTCCGTATCGACCGGCTCTATAAACATATCACATGACCTAACCCTTCAGATGAAAACCGTAAAAAAATAAAAACTGTGCTAAAGAAACAATTTTTTTGTCACCTTACATCACAAAAAGTACAACAGCAAGCGATCAAAAAGGCATTTGCCCACCAAAATAATACCAATCTAACCGTCACCTCATCCCGCAATAAATGAGCCCCTACCTGAGACAATCGCCAAAAAAAACCAAAACACTATGGCTCAGAATATGGAGACACTAAAACATCATTTTTTTTTTGTTTTAAAAAAGCTGTTATTGTGTAAAACTTACATAAATAAAAAAAAAAAGTATACATATTAGGTATCGCCGCATCCGTATCGACCAGCTCTATAAAAATATCACATCTCACCCCTCAGATGAACACCGTAAAAAATAAAAACTGTGCTAAATAAACCATTTTTCTGTCACCTTACATCACAAAAAGTGTAATAGCAAGCGGTCAAAAAGTCATATGCACCCCAAAATAGTGCCAATCAAACCGTCATCTCATCCCGCAAAAAATCAGACCCTACCTAAGATAATCGCCCAAAAACTTAAAAAACTATGGCTCTCAGAATATGGAGACACTAAAACATGATTTCTTTTTTGTTTCAAAAATTATATTATTGTGTAAAACTTACATAAATAAAAAAAAGTATACATATTGGGTATCGTAGCGTCCGTAATAACTTGTTCTATAAAAATATCACATGACCTAACCCCTCAGGTGAATACCGTAAAAAAATAAAAACGGTGTAAAAAAAGCCATTTTTTGTCACCTTACATCACAAAAACTGTAATAGCAAGCGATCAAAAAGTCACACGCACCCCAAAATAGTGGCAATAAAACAGTCATCTCATCCCGCAAAAATCATACCCTACCCAAGGTAATCGCCCAAAAACTGAAAAAAAATATGGCTCTCAGACTATGGAGACACTAAAACATGATTCTTTTTTTGTTTAAAAAAAGAAATCATTGTGTAAAACTTACATAAATAAAAAAAAAGTATACATATTAGGTATCGCTGCGTCCGTGACAACCTGGTCTATAAAAATATCACATGATCTAACCTGTCAGATGAATGTTGTAAATAACAAAAAATAAAAACGGTGCCAAAACAGCCATTTCTTGTTACCTTGCCTCACAAAAAGTGTAATATAGAGCAACCAAAAATCATATGTACCCTAAACTAGTACCAACAATACTGCCACCCTATCCCGTAGTTTCTAAAATGGGGTCACTTTCATGGAGTTTCTACTCTAGGGGTGCATCAGTGGGGCTTCAAATGGGACATGGTGTCAAAAAAAAAAAAAACAGTCCAGCAAAACCTGCCTTCCAAAAACCGTGTGGCATTCCTTTCCTTCTGCGCCCTGTTGTGTGCCCGTACAGCGGTTTACGACCACATATGGGGTGTTTCTGTAAACTACAGAATCAGGGCCATAAATATTGAGTTTGGTTTGGCTGTTAACCCTTGCTTTGTAACTGGAAAAAAAATTATTAAAATGGAAAATCTGTCAAAAAAGGGAAAATTTTGAAATTGTATCTCTATTTTCCATTAATTCTTGTGGACCACCTAAAGGGTTAACAAAGTTTGCAAAATCGGTTTTGAATACCTTGAGGGGTGTAGTTTATAGAATGGGGTCATTTTTGGGTGGTTTCTATTATGTAAGCCTCGCAAAGTGACTTCAGACCTTCTAAAGGCTTCTAAACTTCTAAGCCTTGTAACATCCCCAAAAAATAAAATATCATTCCCAAAATGATCCAAACATGAAGTAGACATATGGGGAATGTAAAGTAATAACTATTTTTGGAGGTATTACTATGCATTATAGAAGTAGAGAAATTGAAAATTTGCAATTTTTTTTACCAATTTTTGGTAAATTTGGTATTTTTTTTTATAAATTAAAATGAATTTTTTGGACTTCATTTTACCAGTGTCATGGAGTACAATATGTGACGAAAAAAACAATCTCAGAATTGCCTGGATAAGTCAAAGCGTTTTAAAAGGTATCAGCACTTAAAGTGACACTGGTCAGATTTGCAAAAAATGGCCAAGTCCTTAAGGTGAAATAGGGCTGAGTCCTTAAGGGGTTAAAGAGGACCTACCACTAGAATAAAAAATCCAAACTAAGCATACAGACATGGAGAGCGGCGCCCAGGGATCTCCCTGTACTTACTATTATCCCTGGGCGCCGCTCCGTTCTCCCGGTATAGGCTCCGGTATCTTCATAGTTTCAGCTCAACTGGGTGGAGCCTGCCGGTGTCTCCTTCTCAGAGACTGTAGCGCTGGCCAATCGCAGCGCTCAGCTCATAGCCTGAGAGAAAAAAACTCAGGCTATGAGCTGAGCGCTGCGATTGGCCAGCACTCCAGCCTGGGAGGAGACGCCGGCAGGCTCCACCCAGCTGAGCTGAAAATATGAAGATACCGGAGCCTATACCGGGAGAACGGAGCGGCGCCCAGGGATAATAGTAAGTGCAGGGAGATCCCTGGGCGCCGCTCTCCATGTCTGTATGCTTAGTTTAGATTTTTTATTCTAGTGAAAGGTCCTCTTTAAGGGGTTAAGAATCAGCAGAGGATCAGCTCCTCATACTGTACATACCTGAACGAGTTCCTTCTGTTCTTTGGTTGCTAGAGCAAAGATCTGGAGTTCTGTTACCAGATGCTCTGTGAAGGCCTAGATAATAAAGAAGAGGATTCATCAGTAATACCCTACATTTTATGTAGTTTGTGGAGAGCTGCTCATGCTAATAATACTTAGACTACCATAAATGGAACAATTACCAGTAACAAATGAAGAAATGTTGTGCTTCTAAATGATGATTAAAGGGGCACTCTGGTTAAAAATCAACTGTCTTCTAGACAGTGGATAAGCAATACCTGCTAGATCAGTGGTGGTCTGACTGCTCACCAGAAGGGGGTCTTGTGTGCCCCATTTGAACCGATCAGCAATTGAGTACTTTAAAAATCAACTAGCGAAGTTAATCAATGAAGTCTCACGCGACTTCGCCAATACCGGACTTCAGTTCATCGGAGCCCATACATTCTAATACTGTACAGAGATCCATCCCCGTGCAGTATTAGTCTGAAGTTTTGAATGAAACGACTTCGGATGTAGCATGTGAAGCTTGCTTCGCTCATCACTAGTTGCCACGTTTGATGCACTCAAGGCAAAAGTTCCGCATTTTTTTTGTAGTGGTTGGGCCTGGTTTAGCAGCTCTGCCTCAGTCACTTGAATACAAAAAAGCTGCAGCAAGCTACAATACCAGGCGAAGTAACTACGAAAACAACAAAGGGGAGGTGGGGTCCAGGCAGAGTGCTGCAGCCCCTTCAGTCCGATTGGCACTGAGGACCGGAGCCAGATCCCCTAGATGTATGGCTGCTTCCCCAACCTGCACAATCTTCTTAAAATTAGGACACCTGGAGTCCGGCAGTGGCTCTCTCCTCATTCCGAAAATATGAACACTTGGTTGAAGGTGGGTTCAGGAGAGATAGCTGTTGGCAGAACAAGTCAAAAAGTACTACCCTACCAATAATAACTAAATAAAACCCTGAAGTTTTACTCACCTTGGTCTCTTCTTTTTTCCTGCTGGTCTCCTCAGCCACAGAAATTATATGCTCTCCTGAAACTGAGAGAACACATTATCCTAGAGCAGAAGTGTGCAAACTGTGGGCCATCACACAAAGAGGGGGCCACATACGGTCTTATGTGTAATGTATCCTAGGAGGACATGCCTCATCTAAGACCTCTGCTCATCAGTTACTGAGGTACCACTGCCCTGGCTTCTCATGTTTCAGACTACAATGTACAGTGATCCCTCAATATTTTCAACATGCAGCAGTTTTTTCTGACCCATCGTAAGTTAAAACCAGACTCAACATACGATACCTCAGGCGCAGGTCCAGCCAATCAAGGCCACTTCTCTGGTAAAATAGATGTATTAGTTGCTAGCAGCTATTCCTGACTGTTATATGTAAGGACTTGCTTTAGCTGTCGTAGTTATTTTTCATAATTTCTTTTATTTTGGATGACATTTTGGTGCTTTGGAACCGATTACTTAACATACAATGGTATCCCTGGAACCAATAAATATTGTAACTTGAGGGAGCACTGTATATGCAAAGAGGTATCTCCCAAGGAACAACCATTCTGCTAGATATACAACTTGGAAGTGGCTCCCTAGGAGTCAAAATCTGACTTTTTAACAAGCCTTACAATTTGACAAGGAGATATAGTCAGGCCAGAGATCCATCCGTAGACTGCTGCTTCAGGCTCTTACTACAATGTACAAAGATGATGATCTACTGGAGAAGTAAAACCATGAAGATGCTCCATCACCCAAATACCCACAAGCCCATCCTGTCAGCATAGACTGTAGAATGAAGCAACATACTTGGGCCACTTTCACATGGTCAGCATTTTTCAGTGTCTGTAAGCAAAAACCAGGACTAGGTCCAAACCTTTCCATTTTGCTTGTTCTCTGTAGGTTCCACTCCTGGTTTGGGCTTACACTGATGCCAAATCCTGACCATGTGAAAGTGGCCAAAAAGAACCTGTCCTACTGTTTTAACCTTCTATTTTACAAAGGATGAGGCTACGCATCATAAACAGCTGACACGGACATCTGCGTCAGAGGCTGTTGGGCCCGGTTGGCATCATCACAGCATGATCTGGGCAATGCAATATACTTTCATTAGGAACAGGAACCACAATGTCAGTTCCTATGACCTTCCCTCACTGATAACCTTCAGTCAGGCTGGATTTTCACTGCCCAGTAGCTTTTTATTTTCTGCCTGAAAATAAGATTCTCTTCAGGATGACATTCTGTTGATCTGACTGTGCAAGTTGATAGGTTTATAGGCTGACTGAATTTTGTGTAGATGGCCCGAGTCCTCAGGGCTAATTTTTATATTACACAATGTCAGTGAGTCTAGTTGTATGTCTCTCAGCTCATGAACCAAATAGTAAAAGGATGCAGATAACCAAGCGTCAGCCATTTTGGGGCTTAAAACAAGCGGTTTAACAAAGCCAGCTCTTGACAATAAAGAAGCACTCCAGGAATTTTTTTCTTTGCATATACACTTCAGGACAGGTCATTATTAATTAAAAAGATAGAGGCTCTTGTGCATGCCTTGATTTGATGTCCCATATGTGGTTTGTCAGCCATCTTGATACCTTTTTCCCCTCAGATATGATTTTCCTCATATACCCTACATTTCCCATCATGCCTCGCTTTGCAGAGACAGAACTGCTATAAATCCTCCGAGGGGAGCCATGATAGTCACACAGCTGCTGTCCCTTTATACTGCAGGGTCTCCATGTTTTCCTATGTGATGCAGCTTCATGCTGTCATCTCTCTCATGCAGGAGACCAGTGTGAACCTACATGATATTTAAAGTGCTGCAAAATAGGTCAGTGCTATACAAGAGAGTCAAATAAACAGTACATCTCATAGAACTACACTGGAGAGTCAGCACACACAGATAGTACAGGCAGTGCGTCAGGAGGTTTATATAACTTCCGCTAATCACACATACCTACTATTTATCTGCACCCCAAGCCCTTTAGATAGAGGAGGGTGGGGAAGGGTCTGAGAGCTGTCAGGAGGGATCCGATTGGTGACTGATGATGTCCTCCTGTAGTTACCAAGTCAGCCACAGCAAGAGACTGAGTTCCTGTTACACATTGGAGCTGCTGATCAGACTTAATGAAGAACTCAAATCATAAACGTACAATAGGTTGAGAAGAATGATATCAATGGGTCTCGTTTATCAGTACAACAGAACCCTTCAAAGGACAATAGACTCAAAAAACACTACTTTATTCAATACATTTAAAAGGACATAATGAGTCAGCATACAGACTCACACCGCCTTCAATCGTAGGTAAGTATGTGTAAACAGACTATACAAAATATTAAAAAGACAAAAATGGGAAAAAAAAAAATAAACAAAACCAATGGACGGTATGAAAAGAGGGAGGGAGGGTGGATTTAGTAAGGATATTAATGATGGAGAAAATGTCCCTACATACACCCTGTCTTAACCCTCTGCCCGGATACAGCCCCTGATAGTGGAGCTTCTCCGCCCTTGTACCTAAACTGGTTAACCCTAATAGGCCCTAGAAGTCATTCCCTTATACCCTGGCGCATTTCCCCCACGCGCAGGTTCATCAGGGGGTTAATATGGGGAAAGAAAAAGCCGGAATTAGACTTACTGGTAATTCATTTTCCACTAATCCACCATGACGGCCCAGAGAGAGTGACCCCTCAACTCTGTAGGGGCAGGAACAGAGATTGGTGGTGGGAGGGGTCCTTTTAACCTTTCACCAGTGAGTTCCAGATTAGTGCCACAAACACTGGTTAAGAAGTGAAAACAACGCAAAAAGTTTTAGTTTTTTTTTGGTATTAACTTATACCAAGTCCGTATAATAATTTCTTGGGTGGGATATCATGCAGTCATGGTGGATTCGTGGAAAAATGAATTACCGGTAAGTCTAATTCCGGCTTTCCACTTCACCACCATGACGGCCCAGAGAGACATAACAGATTATATACACGTCTTAGGGTGGGGCAACGGCCTGTAGGACCTTGCGACCAAAGGCCAGGTCGGAAGACCTGGATAAGTCTATAATGTTTAACGAAAGTGTTTATACTGGACCAGGTTGCGGCCCGGCATATCTGATCTAGGGAAGCTCCTGCCTTTTCAGCGAATGAGGCAAATATGGCTCTCGTAGAGTGAGCCCGAATGACGTCTGGACAACTGATGCCTTCCATCTTGTAACAGTCTGTAATAGCCCGTTTTACCCATCGGGCAATGGTAGATTGGGGAGCTGCCTTCCCTTTATTTTTACCACTGAAGAGTACTAGTAAAATTGTCCACCTTTCTTAGGCCCTTAGTGACCTCTAGGTATTTTAGTACTGTTCGTCTGACGTCCAGGATATGGAATCGTTCCTCCCCAGAATTTTTAGGATTCTCGCAAAAAGAGGGAAGAACGATCTCCTGGTTTCTATGGAGTCTGTTACAACTTTTGGTAAAAACCCCGGGTCTAGCCTCAAGGTAATTCGATCTTCCTGGATTGTAAGGTATGGTTGTCTTATTGACCATGCCTGGATCTCGCACAGTCTTTTTGCTGATGTTATTGCTACAAGAAAAGCCACCTTCTGAGAAAGGTGCTTTAGGGAGCCCGAGTCCAGGGGTTCGTAAGGCGGACCTGTGAGTCCCCTAAGGACAATGTTTAAGTCCCAGGTAGGCACCCTTGATTTAAGGGAGGGTCTTAGTCTGGCTGCAGACCTCAGGAATCTTCGGATCCATCTATGGCTGGCTAATTCAGAATCGAAAAAAACAAAACGCTAAGCGCTGAGACCTGGACTCTAAGGGTAGATGGACGTAACCCTGACTAGTCCTTCTTGCAGGAAGTTCAGGATCCTCTGTATATTTGGTTTAGTCTGGTCCTTCTTCACCTGACCAAGTGCAGAATCTTCTCCAGATTTTTAAATAGCTGGAGTTAGTCACTTTCCTTCTGCTGGCCTTCAAGGTAGAAATCACTCCCTCTGAGAGGCCTCTGCGTCTCAGAAGGTCGGACTCAGGATCCAAGCCGAGAGGTTGAAGATCTCTGGATGTGGATGGAGAACCGGCCCTTGGATCAGGATATCCTTCCTCCTTGGGAGAATGAATACTTCCTGTGGGGAAAGGTTGGTTAGGATCGAGAACCAGCTTCTCTTGGGCCAGTACGGGGTGACCAGGATTATTCTGGCCCTGTCCCTGATGATCTTCTGGAGAACCCTTGGGATTAACGGGAACGGAGGGAAGGCATATGCAAGATCCCAGTTCCAGTGCAGGGAGAAGGTGTCGAGCGCTAGAGGCCTGTCCCTTGGGTTCAGGGAGCAAAAGGTTGATACCTTTGCGTTTTTCCTTGAAGCGAATAGATCTACCAATGGGAGGCCCCATCTCTGGACAATCAGATTGAAGACGTCGATGTTTAGAGACCATTCCCCCTGGTCTATAGTGGTACTGCTGAGGAAGTCCACAGCGCTGTTTAGGCTTCCCTTTAAATGAATTGGAGATACTGATTTTACTTTTTCTCCCCCCAAAGGAAGATTCTTCTGGACACACTTTCTAGTTTTTGAGACCGTGTGCCCCCCTGGTGTTTGAGGTAGGACACAGTCGTTACATTGTCTGAATAGATTTTTAATGTGCTGGTCCTTTAGTCTTGGGGCAGCAGCTCGTATTGTCTCCCAAACTGCCCTGAGCTCCCTGTAATTTGAGGACTGGGCTGCAATTTTCGGAGACCAGGCTCCCTGGTAGAGGTCAGAGTATTTCCTTGCACCCCATCCCTTTCCGCTGGCATCTCTGAACATGCACTGCTGGGGTTTTGAGCCAACCCATGCCCTTTTTTAGATTTTCTGTGTGAAGCCACCATCTCCTTAGAAGCCAGGACTGAAGGGCCCTGTAATGGACCTGGCACCAAGGGACTGCTACAATACAGGCATTTGACCTAAAAGGCTCATTGTTTCTCTGAAGGAGAAGAAACAATGTCCTAGGAAGGCCCTGATTGATGTCTGAAGGCTTTGAATTCTTTCTGCTGAAGAAAGGTTGTCTGTTTTACCGAATCCAGCAATACCCCTGGGACTTTTACCCTGGTATCTGGAACTAGGGATGACTTTTTTAGGTTTATCACCCAACCTAGGGCTGTCAGAAGGGCACAGAAGGTCTCTCGATCCGCTATGGACTGATCCACAGTGTCTGAAATCAGCAAAAAGTTGTCTAGGTAAGGAACGACAGTCACCGCCTGAGATCTCAGGGAGGCGACCATCTCTACCCCCAGTTTCGTGAAAATCCTTGGGGCTGAGGCCAGCCCGAAGGAGAGAGCCACAAACTGGAAATGGTGAACAGAGCCTCTGTGATCCCTCAATGCAAAACGCAGGAGCCTCTGAGACTGGATGTGAATAGGAACATGATAATATGCATCCTTCAGGTCGATTGTGCAAAGGAACGCGTCTTTTTGAATTAAAGGAATGGAAGAGTTTAGGGATTCCATCTTGAATATTTTGTAAACTACGAATCTGTTTAACCTTTTGAGGTTTATAATCATGCGAAAGGAACCCCCTGGCTTTTTTACTAAGAAAAGGTTGGAGTAGAATCCCTGCCCCCGTTGAAGCTCGGGAACAGTAACCACTTAAGAAGATTCTGGACCTTCTTCCAAATTTGGTTCTGCTGGAATGGGGAAGAGTGGTGAGATACCAGAAATACATTCGGAGGGGGATAACTCTATCCTGTAGCCGTTTTTGACAAGATTTTGCGCCCAGGGGTTGGGAGAAGTCTGATGCCACTGGGCAAAAAATTGGGATAGTCTTCCCCGTATCCTGGCGTCACTGTTTCTCACCGCCCTTGTTCTGGGGATTAAGGAGGTACCCTCTACCTTTCCCCCCTCTTCGGTAACTCCAACGTCCGGATTTACCTTTACTACGAAAGGAGCTATTTTAGGAGTATTGGTTACGAAAGGAGGGTTTCTTTTTAGGGGTTTTCTCTTCAGGGAACCCTCTCTTTATCAGTAGCCTTCTCGAGGATCTTGTCCAATACAGGACTGAACACGTATTCGCCCGAGAAGGCTATAGAGCACAGCTTCATTTTTTGAAGTGATGTCGCCTGACCAAGATCTCATCCAAAGTGCCCTCCGGGCAGCATTGGACAAAGCCGCGTCCTTGGCCGAGAATCTAATTGTCTCGGCGGAGGCATCCGCTAAGAACCCAGTGGTGGATTTTAACAAGGGAAGAGTCTAATATTTGTTCTCTAGACGTCTTGTTGATTAGATGATTCTCTAACTCATTCAGCCACAGGTACATAGACTTGGCGACTGAAGTAGCAGCTATGTTGGTCTTAACACTGAACATAGCTGCCTCCCAGGATATTTTTTATAGACTGTCCACCTTCCTCTCCATGGTGTCCTTTAACCGACAGGAGTCCTCGAATGGTAGAGAGTTTTTTTTTTATTTTTATTAACTTTGGCCACCTGGACGTCAATTCTGGGAACCTCGTCAAAGATCCTAGAGTCTGACGGGTCAAATACAAGGCGGTTCCCGAATTCCTTGGAAATACCTAGTTTCTTTTCTGGATGGACCCATTCGTCCATCACCATCTCTTTAATATTTTCATTTATGGGGAATACACGGGAACGTTTGACCTTCAATCCCCCAAAACATCTCTTCCTGAACTGAGTGGGATCGCTGAATGTCTTCCACTCCCATTGTATCCCTGACCACTTTTAGAAGGTCACTCATCTCGCTAGGAGTGAAGAAGAATTTTCTAGATTCCTCTACGATTTCGCCCTCTGATAGGGGGGTACTCGTCATCCTCCTTTTTGGAAGATGAGGCCTTGCCCTCCAAATCCTCGGAGTCTGAGGAGGAGATGTCCGCCATTCTGGGACGCTTGGGTGGGAGAGCCCCCAGGGTGTCCTCACGGAGGGAGGCTAGAGAAGATTTAACTTTTGTTGTTCTTCTCTCACCAACTTGGCAATACAAGTATAACAATCGCAGCGCTCAGCTCATAGCCCGAGAGAAAAAAAAAAAAAAAAAACTCTCAGGCTATGAGCTGAGCGCTGTGATTGGCCAGCGCTACAGCCTGGGAGAATGAGACGCCGGCAGGTTCCCCTGGGTGGAGCTATGAAGATACCGGAGGCTATACCGGGCGAACGGAGCGGCGCCCAGGTATAATAGTAAGTGCAGGGAGATCCCTGGGCGCCGCTCTACATGTCTGTATACTTAGTTTAGATGTTTTATTCTAGTGAAAGGTCCTCTTTAAACTTGATTTCTTAAGAGAAAAACCCATACTTACACCTTTGCATGGTTCTGTTATTGTTGCTTTGTTTACATGTTGCAGCAAAGCTGTGGGGCCTGTAACAACCATGCCTGAGCTCTCCCTCATGAATATTTGTGGGTGTGAATAATCTGCCCTTCCCCGCCCCCTGCTCTGCACATCCTAACTCTGCATAAAAAAAAAAAAAAAAAAAAACAGTCACATGATCATCTCCTAGCTCCCACAGGCAGAGGAGCTTCTAAGATCTACGCTCTATGGCGGCTGTACCCATCTAAGCTCTATGGCGGCTGTACCCATCTAAGCTCTATGGCGGCTGTACCCATCTAAGCTCTATGGCGGCTGTACCCATCTAAGCTCTATGGCGGCTGTACCCATCTAAGCTCTATGGCGGCTGTACCCATCTAAGCTCTATGGCGGCTGTACCCATCTAAGCTCTATGGCGGCTGTACCCATCTAAGCTCTATGGCGGCTGTACCCATCTAAGCTCTATGGCGGCTGTACCCATCTAAGCTCTATGGCGGCTGTACCCATCTAAGCTCTATGGCGGCTGTACCCATCTAAGCTCTATGGCGGCTGTACCCATCTAAGCTCTATGGCGGCTGTATCCATCTAAGCTCTATGGCGGCAGTACCCATCTAAGCTCTATGGCGGCTGTATCCATCTAAGCTCTATGGCGGCTGTATCCATCTAAGCTCTATGACAGCCACATGTATCTAAGCTATATGACACCTACTGTAGGTGTCTTAGCTTAGATACATTTAGCCGTCATATAGCTGATATAGACAGAGCTTAAATATAGACAGAGCTTAGATACGATCACAGGGAGGGCACACTGTTAAATCTTTCTGCACAGCTGCCGACACTGGTAAGGATCGTGCACGAGCCATCCCCCTCACAGGAGCCGCGGCAGCCAGAGGAGAGAGAGAGGGGGGGCGGGCACACAAGGCTCTGACATTTCGTGTAGAGAGCCAGGCAGGGAGAAGCCTGTACATGAGACGTCACCACCGGAGCCTTGTGGATGACGTCAGGGGTCATGTGACCCGCATCGGCTGTGCAGAAACAAGGCAGAATAAATAATGTAAGTAAATTACAAATGTATTTTTAATAATGTTATAAGCCACCGTAACATATATAGATATAACTGACAACCCCTTTAAAGCTAAGTCAATTACTTACAGTTGGTAGTCCCCCCAGTTATAAAGCCAGTTCCCTAGCGGTGCTGGATCCTGCAGGGACATAGGACGACAGGTTCGGAATTTAAATAGCAGCGTACAAAAGCGCATCCACCCGGCGGAAAGAGTACTTCCGGCAGGTGGAATGCAAGGCGCCGCCCCCAGAAACACCGATGGAACGCAAAAGCGCCCAGCTGATGAAAAGGGCGCAGCGCCATGGGAGATAGAGCGCTGGTGTTCAGTGAAGAACAAAGGGGGGGGGGGGGGCACCCATTACGATACCTGGTCACTCCCACCTCAAACACAGATGCAGTCACTGCGCAGAAGGGCAGTTCCATCCACGGAAGATATACCTCTGGCGGGTGGAACGCACAGCACCACCCACTAAGATGCAAATGTGTCCAGCTAATAGACGCAGCGCAACCCCTCTCATTATATAGCTAGGTGATAGATGTGTGCCTAGGAAGGGGAACGCTGCACCATAGAGCATATAGAAGGTATACAAACACAGAAGCCTCCCTAAAATAAAAAAGGGGAAAGGGAGGCAAGTGCTAATAAATGTAATTCAAACGATACCTTAATTATACAGTGAGCTCATATTGTGTGCGACATGTTGCTGATAAATTGCCGTTGCAACAAAAAATGATAGTCAAAGTGATCAGCTTTTATCATCATGCTCATGAAACCACACCGTTTCCTGTAGAAAAAGGCGAATGTCGACATATAAGGGGGTGGGGTACCAAAACTGGTGCCCTCCTACCCAGCGTGACGACACGCCTCCAAAAGGCACCAAGACACTACTAACCTACGAGGTGAGGGGACCCTGTAACAAAACAGATAAACCTCGTGGCAACATCGGTGCCACGTCAGGAGTTGAATTAGGACGCTTCTCGCGTCACTGGCTGATTACAGACTAAACAATATCTGAAAACTAAAGCAAACAAATTAAGAAAAAGAAAGGGCAGGCCCAAGAAAAAAATTTGTTAGGTGAAGCAACTAAAAGAAAGTCTCTCATTCAGTCCAGTCGGGGACTGGGATCTACATCTAGAAGTCCATTGCGTTTCCTTCTGAAGGATTTTTCTATCCCAATCCCCTTTTCTGGGTGATGGGGGAACTACTTCAAGGACAGAGAATTTAAGGAGTCTCTCAATCACATGGTTTGCCACAGGGGTAACATTCTTTTTCAAAAGGTCATTAATGTGTTCACATATCCTTCTCAATTCCCTGATTGTCTTTCCAACGCAATCTTTTACGGTTGATAAAGTCCCGTATTGTAAAGATACGATTTGTGGCAGAGCATGCGATTGTTTTCGAAGCGGAGATGAAGTCGCATGCTTTGCACGTCCCGCACCGGAACATGCCCATTGGTCTGCGTTCCAACCATGTACCGGGCACATCAGGAGACACAGAGTGACCATGTACGAGACAATCGCGCAGACTTCTCCCCTTCTCAGAATTGCTTTGATCTCATGATTTGCATTGTCAAACGTAGAGATCAAGCGAATGAGTGCCTGCCCTTGTTTTGGTGAACTTTTGGGAGTCAGAAATTCGGTCCTATCCCATGTCAAGGCCCGTTGAAAGGCGTCCTGTAGGGTTACTGGTGGATATCCCCTATCTAGAAATCTCTTATACAGACCTCTAGCCTCCGACTTAAAGGGGTTCTCCAAGTTATATTTATTGATGACCTATCATCAGGATAGGTCATCACTATCAGATCGGCCAGCGCTGCCTGCCCTTCATTGTTTACCTTCTCGCCGTCGCATCTGCAGCGGTGAGCAGGTGTAATTACACCCAAGCCGTCCCATTCATTTCAATGGTACGGATCAATTCTATATACTTGAATTGGAGCAATCCGTACCATTGAAATGAATGGGACGGCTTGGGTGTAATTACACCTGCTCACCGCTGCAGATGCAACGGCTAGAAGGTAAACAATTAAGGGGAGGCAGCGCTGGCACGGCGCACACCTTCTCTTCAAACAGTGTCGGACCCCCGCCGATTTGATATTGATGACCTATAACTTGGACAAATATAACTTGGACAACCCCTTTAATGAAGAGGTTCAAAATGTATGGATGAAACTGAGCTAGGGTGTCACAAATGAGACTGCTAGAACACTGGTGGTGCGTTAGGGATATATGTAAAATAAAAACCCTGCAGTGCTTCTTTAAAGGCTTTTTTGTAGGAAGTGCGCATGCTTGGGCTATTTTGCAGACTCCCCATAGACTGAGTGTGTGGCATGCATGCTGCTGCTGCCAGGTTGTGACGGGCACCACTGTTTGCTTCTTCCGATTACCTGGGTCAATGTTTCTGCTCTCTAGAATAATCATGTTTTTTTCCAGACGCCTCTGTAGTTCTTTCAGCTCTTCCTTCAATGTCTGTTGTTGCTCAGACTTCTCTTGAATTGTATTCTGTAAAATAAAAGCTTCAGATCGTACTCAGGATGCCGGGCTGAATATAGAACCATGAATGGAACAGGTCGATTTCTGTTGAGCTGGAAGAGAAAAATTAGCAGCAGCATCTAGAGACTCGGTAAGGAACAAGTCTATAACCATTTTATTTGGGGCCCTGTTCCTACTCCTGTAGGCTTAAAGGGGTTATCCAGGATTTTGATACTGACCGTCAATACTCAGGATAGGCCATGAATATCAGATCTGGGGGCATCAGCTGATCACCTAGTAGTGCTAGAACTACTGTGCAGCTGATAGAGCTGATGACTGCAGCACTGCCCCCACTAAAGCCAATGGCTAGAGATAGAAAAGTCCTGGACAGCTCATTTCCTTTTGCATTAAAGGGGTTCTGCACTTTGTTTAAACTGATGATCTATCCTCTGGATAGATCATCAGCATCTGATTGGCGGGGGTCCGACACCCGGGACCCGACAGCCGGCTTCAGTTTCGCTACTGCGCATGCGCCCGGCATCTTGTGTAACTGCGCTAGTATGTAAGGCTGGCGGGCGCATGCGCAGTAGAGAAACTGAAGCCGGCTGAGTGTAGGAGCCGGAGCGCGCTACAGCAGCCCTTTACTGCGCGTGCGGTCCCGGCACTGAGATCCGGCGTGTCAATAAAGGCGGCGGGAGGCGGGGAGAGCAGCATTGGAGACGCCTGGGCCGCTGCACCCTTGACTTCAAACCTGACTTGAAGCAGGGGGCAGCGGCTGAATAAAACACCGATTTCTCAAGGAGGCTAGATGCGGCTAAACGATGGAAAAGTGCATTAGGAAACTACTATGCAGCACTATAAAGGTACTATTAACAGCTTAGTAAGCGTTTTTTTGGTGACAGGTTCCCTTTAAGGATATTTAGGGCATTAGGCAGGGTACTGTATGGAGAATTACCGGAAGCACTCCAGTAGCTCCCATTCAAATAAACATCAGCTGCAGTACCCTCCTGGAACCAGCGGCTGCGCTAACAGACCCCAGCAATCCAATATTAATAACCAAACCTATCAATGTTAGTTCCGGAAAAGTGTTGTAAATAAATACACACAAGAGGGGACATTTATCAAGACTGGTGCAAATTAACTCGGGCTTAGTTGCCCACACCAACCACTCAGAGTCCACCTTTCATTTTCCAAAGGAGTTCTCAAAAATAAAAAAAGGTGGAATCTGATTGGTTGCTAGGGGCAACTAAACCAGATATTATTTACATCAGTTTTGATAAATCTCCCATAGATCCTCGCAGGGGATGGGAGTAGTGGTATGTCTGACGGATGATAGGAACAATTCGGGTGCATTCACATAACCATCTATTTTGCAGATCTGTGTCACATTCATTTTTTTGGAGGACCCATTGATTTCAATGGGTCCATGATTCGTCTTTGCAGGCAAGAGTTGGAATTTTGTATCCTTTGTGGCATGGACACACGAATGTCCTCAGTGCTGTCCGCATCTGTATATCCGTTCTTGTCTGCAAATGTGGATCACGGACCCATTGAAGTCAATAAGGGTCCATTCACATGTCCGCAACGTGAGTTTGCGGATCCACAAAACACGGACAGCGGCAATGTGCGTTCCGCATTTTGCGGATCACACATTGCCGGCACTATAGAATATGCCTATTCTTGTCCGCAATTGCGGACAAGAATAGGACATGTTCTATTTTTTTTCGGGAACGGAATTGCGGACCCGGAAGTGCGGGTCCGCAATTCCGTGTCCGGGCAGCAGGAATGAATGGGTCCGCAATTCCGTTCCGCAAAATGCGTAACGAAATTGCGAATGGACCCCTAGTCTGCAAAAAATAAAAAGCAACATGGACATCATCCCTATTTCACAGATTGGTTGTGGGAATGTACCTGTGTGCCTGGTGAAGAATACGCAATGCTAGGCAGGATTTCATCATCTCGTTACACCTGGCTCTTCTGTGAGGAATGAATTATAGTGCCGTCCATGCCACGGCTCTATACGCAACACACGAATAAGACAAGATTACCTGCGCACTGACCAAACTGTTATGTAAGCTGGTGTTCGCGGCTTCCAGCAACTGATTCTTGTCCTTCAGCTCAGATTCCACTCTGTAGCGGTTAATGGGCCTAATAGGAGAAATGAATACATATTATAAATGGCAGCGACCTGCCTCGTCAAGGACTATGATGTGGGCTTTACACTGAAATACTGGAGTCCGGCAGGGCTTCAAGAAAGGTGAAGAGCAGAGATGCGGCTACTCACCCGCGCACTGGAGGACCGGCTTTCTTAGACACAACACGGTTCTTCCTGGTAATAAGCGGTACAGAACAGGGTTTAGTAATGATTCCCATTACAGCGTACAGCACATCTACTAGGAGTCCAAGCAACATCAAAAGAAGAACTGTCTCTGACATTTCTAGGCGAATGCACAAGTGAGGCCAACTCTGGCCAAGAAGAGATTTATCAAAAACTGGTGTAAAGTAGAACTGGCGCAGGTGCCCATAGCAACCAATCAGATTCCACCTTTCATTTAGCAAAGGAGCTGTCAAAAATGAAAGGTGGAATCTGATCGGCTGCTTTGGACATCTAAGCCAGTTCTACTTTACACCAGTTTGATAAATGACCCCAATAGTTTAAATATAAGGCTAAAAAAAAAAACTTGTTACCCTGCAAGTTAATCCAGAGGAAGGCAAAAAAATATAAAAAAAAAAAAATGCACAAGTAAGACCATCTGTCCTATATGGGCGGCTTCACACGCAGCAGATTTTGTTGCAGAAATTTTCTACAACTGAATAGGTTTGCAGAATACATGTGTGTGCCACCAAAACAACTCTATTCAGTTGAAAGAAAGTGATTTTTCGGACGTACCGTCTGAGTGTAAATTACCGTATACAGCGCAAGGCTAGATTAGTGTCCCGGAATAACCACAAGTTTAAAGAGAACCTTTGGTTGTATATACAGTGTAATCTGCAGGCAGCATGTTATAGAGCAGGAGGAGCAGAGCAGATTGAAATAGTGTTGTGTGGAATTATTCATTTAAAGGGGTTGTGTAAAGGTAACCATTAGATCTGCTGGGACCCGGTGGAGCGGCCGGTTGGGCGTTCTTGTGACCACTCCATTCATTTCTATGGGAGTTCTGAAGATAGAAGAGTACAGTGCTCAGGTATCTGCAGAACTCCAGAAAACAGCAGAATGGCCAGCACTGGGATGAATAAAAATCTTCAATCTGTATTTCATGAAATTTAAAATCATGCGAATCTTCACAAGGACGGCGGCAACACTACCTAATCTGCAGAACTCCCACAGAAATGAATGGAGTAGCTGTGTGCATGCCCAACCGGCGCTGTATTCATTTCTGAGGGCTCCGCCACTTCATTATAGCAGTATGACCCCGCTGATCTCATAGTCATTACCAATCCTATGGAATACCCTTTTAAGTCTCTGTTCTCTGAGCCCGAGCACCGCGCCAAGGTTTCTCAAGTAGCTCGAGACCTAACACTAAACCTACCTGAGCCGTATGAGCAATACCAGGAGCCAGTGGGGGCGAATTCAGACTAGGAGTTTCTACACCTCCCAAAAAATGTTTGCGGCCCACTGCCATTAGCGGTGGGCCACAAGTGCAGGATGTGCCCCCCGTATAGATGAACCACTGCATATGGGGTTGAGCACTTCCTGCTTTTTAATACCACGCCAATCTGTAGTTTGTATAATGTAACAGGTTACCATAAATGACCCGAACATTTGGGATCAGTTAGGGTCAGAAGACACATCCAAAATCCAGGCATTTGAATATGGCCACATGTGAATTACCACTTATTGCTGGACTGCATCTGTACTTGAGAGTTAAAGGGGTTGTCTCATCTCAGACAATGGGGGCATATCGCTAGGACCCTGGCGGTCGGACCCACACCTATATTGAGAAAGGACCACAAAAAAAGTGGTGTATGGTGTATGGCGCATGCGCAGTCGCCCTCCATTCATTTTATGGGGCCGCCTAAAATAGCCGAGTGCTGGCTCCACTATTTCCATCGGGCCCATAGAAGTGAATGGGGAGAGCACATGGTGGTGGCCGGACTGGAGTCCTCCAGCAACCACTTTTTGGTGCTCCATTCCTGATAAAAAGGTGCGGGTCCCAGCGGTGGGATCCACCTCTATAAGACAATGGGGGCATATCCTAGCGATATGCCCTCATTGTCCGAGATGAGAATATCCTTTTAATCCACAGCAAACACAAGTACAGTCAGGGCAATTAGTGGTAATCCGCATGCAGGTACTGCAACTGGGCTGGTGTGAAGGCACCCTTATATCCCCAAAAAAAAGGCACTCTGTAGCTCTAATATAAGGCTCCTAAACTGGATTTCTCTCTTGGTTTCTAAGCCAGATGACCCTTTAGAGGAATACCTGATCATTTGCTAATGAAGTCTGTGGTGGGAGCAGGAGCAATTGCTTTATGGGGCACATAGAGATTTAGTGAAAGTCTCCAGGTCTTGCTATGTGCTCTATAAAGGTTTTGACCCCCTTGTAAATGTGCACTTAGTATCAGCTAGACAGACTTTCCATCACTAGTGACCACGATAGGTGTAACTATGCCTTTGGTAACGTACTGCAGGGGTTTTATATCTCGGCCAGATTGCTCAAATGGGGGATAAAAGGAATCTAGTTTTAGCAAAGTATAATTTGTTGGAGCTGGTTTATTCAAGACTTTGTTTATAGGCTGGATTTATTTGGGATGGTACATATGATTGGCAGAGGGACCTACCATTCCACCCCACTCCAGTACAGCTATTCCTCCTAGCCTGAAGGGTTCCCAGGTGTAGTCACTGGGGAATAAATAGAGGCCTCAGAATGGGTCACAGCCTTGAAGCTGATAGACATGTCTCCTGTGAAGTCTTCTCTGCATGGGCTTTGCACCTAGGTGAGGTAGAAACCACTGTTTAGTTAGCGCCCAGACGAGCCAGAATTTAATGTTCATGTGTTTTGATGCTGTCCCTTTACCCCAAGAGCTTGTATACTTTGAATGCTGGGCACAAAGTAAACCGCGACTTCTGAACCTAGTGACGTCTGCCATTGCTGGCCCTGTTCACACACAGATCCCGACACGGGGTAATAGGAGCGGATAGAAGCACAGCAGTGACTTACCCACTCCCTCCAGCCTTGAACACCACACCATTGGGAGCAGCAGTAGAGAATGCAATGTTGGGATTCTTACTATAGAGCGGAAAGCCAGGCTTCGGAGGACAAGGCTTCTTGGCGCTGGGCACAGTAAGGTCTAGTAGAAAGTAAGACATGAACACATAAAATAGGATTTATTAAAGTGTACAAAACAATGCACATGACCAGAGAAGTAAGTCGTGCTGCTACTGTAAGTACAGCCACATCTCAGGGGCAGATGGACAATGTATCCCACCAGTAGGATTCACCGGCTGCCAGCGGCTCTGCTACCATGTCACTATGATCCAGGGCCACTGGCGGCCTGCGGTGTGTATTGCATGATGGGCTATTCTCAGGCTAGGCATCCATATCAGATTGCTGGGGGGTCCGACTCCGGCTGTGTAATTACACCGCACCACCGCTGCAAGGGAGGGGGCGTGCAGGGGGTAGATCCCCACTGACCAGAGATTGAGGACCCCCCCCCTAAGAACATACAGATCAGAGATAAGAGGGGGGGGGGGGCTCTAGGGCTCAGTGACACACCTGTGACAGGTGACGACACTCCCTCCCCCTGAGCTGTGCTCCATATCATCAGTGACGTCACACCCCTACCTGTGACGTGAGAGGCTCTCAGGACAGGCAGTTTAGATCTCTCCATCACGCGGTCAGTAATCCTCAGCGTCCCCTGATAAACACATAAGACATGACAGTAGAACTACAGCTCCCATCATCCCCTCCGGTTGCTTGCAGTAACACACGCAGCTGTTCCCTGATTATTATTACCTCTCACTTTCTGCGCAGTAGGTTTTTCCCCGGGAACCGTTTTTCAAAATGCTGTGACGTCATTTCCGAAGCACAGGCAGGAGTGGGCGTGTAGAAGGAAGCAGGGAGCTCCCGGATAATAGAGCGCCCTCAGGTGGCGCGCGCGTTCATTACAGACTACTTTCCTGAGGGGCTGTGAACGCATACTTGAAGTGCAGTGAGTGTCCACATAAGAGTCTGTTCACACCACGCTTTGGGCCTTCCTTCAGAAGCGTGCGGCTGGAGCACGTCCACTGCGTCCCTGTGACAGAACTAGGCTGGACGTGCCCCGCTGTACAGCCATAGTGTGCATGTGGCCCTCTCCGTACTGTAGAGGCGGGTCACGTGTACAGTCCAGCTCTTCTTCTGGCCCCGCCCACTGAGTGCTTTTACAGTCTCAGGCATGAGGGAGAGCATCCAGCTGTGCTGCTCCTGGTGGAAGGGGTTAAACCCTGCACACAGAATTCAGGGGCTGAGCAGCTTTGGGGATGTGAAGAGGGTCCTCCCTCCCTCATGGACTGTGTATCAGTAACATAAGGCCGAAAAAAGCCCTCTGTCCATCCAGTTCGGTCTGTCATCCTGCAGGTTGATCCAGAGGAAGGCAAAAAAAAAACAAAAAACACATTAGGCTATTTTCACACTAGCGGCAGGATGGATCCGACAGGCAGTTCACCCTGTCGGATCTGTCCCCTGCCGCTATTTCGCCGGACCGCCGCTCCGTCCCCATTGACTATAATGAGGGTGGAGGCACGGCGAGAGGCAGCCAGAATAAATGGGGACGGAGCGGCAGTCCGGGGGCACACGTTCACTATCGGCAGGAGGGAACCGACAGGCTGTTCACCCGACGGAACAGCCTGCCGGAGGTCCGTGCCGCCAGGGGAAAAAAATTCCTTCCCGACTCCAATCAGGCAATCAGAATAACTGGATGAACGACCCCTCTCTAGTAGCTATAGCCTGTAATATTATTACACTCCAGAAATACATCCAGGTCCCTCTTGAATTCCTTTATTGTACTCACCATCACCACCTCCTCAGGCAGAGAGCTCCATAGTCTCACTGCTCTTACCGTAAAGAATCCTCTTCTATGTTTGTGTACAAACCTTCTTTCCTCCAGACGCAGAGGATGTCCCCTCGTCACCGTCCTGGGGATAAATAGATGATGGGAGAGATCTCTGTACTGACCCCTGATATAGTTATACATAGTAATTAGATCTCCCCTCAGTCGTCTTTTTTCTAAAGTGAATAACCCTAATTTTGATAATCTTTCAGGGTACTGTAGTTGCCCCATTCCAGTTATTACTTTAGTTGCCCTCCTCTGGACCCTCTCCAGCTCTGCTATGTCTGCCTTGTTCACAGGAGCCCAGAACTGTACACAGTCCTCCATGTGTGGTCTGACTAATGATTTGTAAAGTGGTAGGACTATGTTCTCATCACGGGCATCTATGCCCCTTTTGATGCCACCCATTACCTTATTGGCCTTGGCAGCAGCTTCCTGACACTGGTTTCTACAGCTTAGTTTGCTGTTTATTAAGATTCCTAGATCCTTTTCCATGTCTGCGTTTGGCCTCATGCACACGACCGTTGCTTTGATCCACATCTGAGCTGCAGTTTTTGTGGCTTGGATGCGGACCCATTCACTTCAATGGGGCTGCAAAAGATGCGGACAGCACTCCGTGTGCTGTCCGCATCCATTGCTCTGTTCCGTGGTCCGCAAAAAAAATATAACCTGTCCTATTCTTGTCCGTTTTGCGCACAAGAATAGGCAGTTATATCAATGGCTGTCGGTGCCATTCCGCAAATTGCAGAACGCACACAGACGTAATGTGGTTGCACGTAAACTAATACTTTGTTGAAGCACCTTTTGATTATATTACAGCACTCAGTCTTTTTGGGTATGAGTCTATCAGCATGGCACATTTTGACTTGGCAAGATTTGCCCACTCTTCTTTGCAAAAACACTCCAAATCTGTCAGATTGCGAGGGCATCTTCTGGGCACAGCCCTCTTCAGATCACCCCACAGATTTTCAGTCGGATTCAGGTCTGGGCTCTGGCTGGGCCATTCCAAAACTTTAATCTTCTTCTGGTGAAGCCATTCCTTTGTTGATTTGGATGTATGCTTTGGGTCGTTGTCATGCTGAAAGATGAAGTTCCTCTTCATGTTCAGCTTTCTAGCAGAAGCCTGAAGGTTTTGTGCCAATATTGACTGGTATTTGGAACTGTTCATAATTCCCTCTAGCTTAACTAAGGCCCCAGAAAGAAAAGCTGAAGAAAAACAGCCCCTTGGCATGATGCTGCCATCACCATGCTTCACTGTGGGGATGGTGTTCTTTTGGTGATGTGTAGTGTTGTTTTTGAGCCAAACATATCTTTTGGAATTATGGCCAAAAAGTTCAACCTTGGTTTCATCAGACCATAACACCTTTTCCCACATGCTTTTGGGAGACTTCAGATGTGTTTTTGCAAAATGTAGCCTGGCTTAGATGTTTTTCTTCGTAAGAAAAGGCTTTCGTCTTGCCGCTCTACCCCAAAGCCCAGACATATGAAGAATACGGGAGATTGTTGTCACATGTACCACACAGCCAGTACTTGCCAGATATTCCTGCAGCTCCTTTAATGTTGCTGTAGGCCTCTTGGTCGCCTCCCAGACCAGTTTTCTTCTCGTCTTTTCATCAATTTTGGAGGGACGTCCAGTTCTTGGTAATGTCACTGTTGCGCCATATTTTCTCCACTTGATGATGACTGTCTTCACTGTGTTCCATGGTTTATCTAATGCCTTGGAAATTCTTTTATACCCTTCTCCTGACTGATACTGTTTAACAATGAGATCCCTCTGATGCTTTGGAAGCTCTCTGTGGACCATGGCTTTTACTGTAGGATACGACTAAGAAAATTTCTGTGAAGTGTTTAACCCCGTCCGGACCTCTGCCGTGCATGAACGGCAGAAGTCCGGTCTTTAAAGGTGACGTCCACTCGTGAGAGCAGCATGCACCATAACTGCTGGGTTTCTGCTGTTTTAAACAGTGGAGGCCTGAAGCTAATGTCTGGGATCTGCGATAATCAAATGTGACCACCTCATCTGAGAGCGCTAAAACCGGAAGCTGTGTGCTTCCCAGTCTGGGCCACCTTCCTCTGGCTGAGATCGAGGAAGGCGTTCCGTATTATAGGCCTGAGCCTGTAAAAGGCTTCCAGGCCGATTACTAGTAGGTTCCAGTGCTGGCCTGCATTGGAATATACAGAATCCTGTATTTTGTAATAAATAGAAATCTATTACAGAATACAAGTGGCTATCTAATGATTGCTTGTTATAGTCAACTAGGGTGACTTCAGAAAAAGTTTTAAAAAAATAATAAAAAAATTCCCTAGAATTTAAAAAAACATACAAACATTAAAAAAAATTAAATATCATGGGCATCACTGCGTTCGAAAACACCTATACTATTAAAATATTATTCTCATACAGTGTAACGGGGAAAAAAAAGGCAGATTCGACATTTTTTAGGCACTTCACATCCCCAAAAAAATTGAATGAGAAGTGATCAAAGTCATACACACTCCAAAAATGGTATAAAGACAAAAAAAATCATCCTACAAAAAAAATCTGCCCTAATACAGATCCGCAGACATAACTATAAAAAGTTATTGGCGTCACAATATGGCGATTGAAAAGAAGACTTTTTTTCCAAATTGTATTTATTTTTTTGTATTAAAACACTAGAAAAAAACTATGGTATTTTATAAGACTATAAGACGTACTGGGCTATAAGACGCACCTAGGATTTGGAGGAGGAAAATAAGAAAACCAATATTTTCCATTAGACCACAGAGCAAACCCCGATTCTTTATCAGACCTCAGATCAGACTTATCAGTCCTCCAATCCTCATCAGACCCCCCCGCAGCCTTGGATCATCTGCCCATCAGACCCTCCATCCCCCATCAGCCTCAGATCGGACCCCCATCAGGCCTCAGATCAGACGTTACAAAGTAAATAAATAAACTTCCCTCTCTTTCTCCGGATGGCCCTGCAGATTCAGGACCCACCACTTGCCTCACTGCTCCTACTAGGTCATACTGCACTACTACGTGCACGATGTCTTGACGCTGTGGCAGTCAGGACACAGTGCATAGCGGGACCCAGAAGAACACCAGGGAGGGTGAGTACAGCCAGCGGGAAGGGGTCAGTTTTTTTAAACCCCCCCCCCCCCCCCCAAAAAAAAAGATCTGTCACGATTGACTTGCATTGTTTTCAGTGACGGATCAGTTTTTTCCGTTTTTATGACCGGACACAAAACCGCAGTTTTCAGAGTTTTTTGGTCCGGTCACAAATCTAAATGCTGACGGAATGGAAGACTCCCATTCAGAATGCATTAACGGAAACTGCATTCAGAATGCATTAACGGAGGACTTAACGGAAACATTTTTTCCGGTATTGAGATCCTCTGCCAGATCTCAATACCGGAAAACAACAATGCAAGTGTGAAAGTAGCCTTATAGTCGGAAAAATACATATGAATGTGGTATTGATGTAATGGTACTGACCCAGAAAATGAAAAGCACAGGTCAGTTTTATCCCATAGGGAACGCTGTAAAAACAAAACCCATAAAACTGGGGCAGAATTCCGTTTTTTCCAGTTCCATCCCATTTGGAATTTTTTACCAGCTACCACTAGATTGTATGAAATCGTAAATGGTGCCATTAAAAAGTACAAATTGTCCCCAAAAAATAATACCTCATATGGTTATGTGAACAGAAAACTGGGAGTGAAAAATGAAACAAGGCTGGGAGTGAAAAATGAAAATGGTAAACTGAAAATCGCAAGGTCCTAAAGGGCTTAAAAATCTCATCCACTTGGGGGGGGGGGCGTGGTTTGCCGGCATAGAGTGAAGGCGCACGGCGTAGAGCTCCCTTGCCATCCTGATTAAATATCCTGGATTACCCACATTTACTAACCTGCTGTGGATCCGATCCGAGTGTGAGACCTGTCGGGAACCTCCAGTGGACAGTGTCGGATGAGGACCCCGCTGCGCTGGTGTTTGAAGAGTGCCCGGCGGGAGGTCCGCGTGTGGAACTGAGCGGCCATCTTGCGGCGGGTCGGAGCGCGCCAGCAGTAACAGACTGCGCCCTGCAGAGACCCGAAATCAGTAGCCGCGTGGTACGCAGGGTAGAGGCAGCGGAGGACCAGAGCCGCACGGAGATAGGCTGACTGAGTGCTCACCCCGCTCACTGGTAAGCGCGGCAAGTGCGCCGGAGAGTGGCTTCCGATGGTGTGCCTAAGGGGGAGCAGGCCCAGTGAGATCGGCGGTGCTGAGAAAGCGGTGAGCACCTTGTGGGGCGGCTGAAATAACAATTGTAAAGGGCCCTTGCACCATCCTGTAGGGCTGAGTGAACTTTACACACAGTAAACACGCGATTCAAGACCCTCACCATGATACAGGCCAGTAGTTAACCCACCTGAGGACTCGGCTTATAAGACTTCTCACACCTGTGGTCTTTCTGCGTCACTACATGCTGTGTATCTTCACCAGATCCCTCTACCAGATAAGGACTGTATCCGTGGCGGAGGCACATAAGGGCAGATCCTTTCTTATAAGTACTTATGGGCCGCAAGACTGCGTAGTCAGCAAATCTTACTCCATTGAAGGAGCTTGTAGATAACATGAGCCAGACAGACATGGAGGCGGAGCAGTGCGCGTCTGCGGGCACCGAGACGCAGACTGATAATATAATGTCGGCCATTGCAGCATGTCAGGCAGTTTTGACCACAAAGATTGATCATTTGCAGAGTGATATCAACTGCCTGCGCCATGACATGGACAAAATAAGAGACCGCACCAAAGAAGTGGAGCGTCGCCTGGGTGATGTGGAGGACTCTGCAAATGTCACCTCCGCAGCCACTAGAACTTTACAACAACAAGTAAAAATCCTAATGGCAAGAGTGGAAGACGCAGAGAATCGCAATAGGAGGAATAATGTCAGAATCCTGGGTCTGCCTGAACGGGTAGAGGGGTCCAACCCAGAGGAGTATGCTGAGAGGCTGATTCGTACGGTGTTAGCTCCCATTGATCTGTCATCCAACTTTGTGGTTGAAAGAGCCCACAGAATTCCTACAAGGCCCTTGCCGCCGGGTGCTGCCCCGCGACCTTTCATAATGCAGATTTTAAACTACAGAGACCGTGACGCTATCCTGGCAGCCGCCAGACGCAAGAAAGATGTCCAGCTGGAGAATGCAAAGCTGTCCTTTTACCCGGATTTTACAGCGGAAGTACAGAAGCAACGCCGCCAGTTCACTTCTATCAGACCACATCTTCGGGAGCTTGGGATTAAATATGCCATGTTATACCCGGCCAAGTTGCGGATCCAGGAGGGAGATAGATCAAGGTTCTTCCAAACTCCAGAAGAAGCGGCTGATTGGCTCGACCGACAGAATCCGAGATGATACACGATGGCGCACACTGCAGGGAACTCTTGCAAGTAACTGACGCCCACGACGGGCAATAGTTTCCTGATTGAGGTCGTTTCCTTATACTCATTGCAGTTGCGTCTGCTCAGCGTAAATGGCAGGACTGCTCTCAACACTACATGATGTGATATCCTTACAGACAAGGGATAAGCTTTACTTAAAGTTTGATAGTTCAATTTTGTATTGACTTATACTGATGGACTCAAGTTCTATGCTGGGTCATGTTCTAGCTAGATAGACTGTACTCATTTAGTCTATAAAGCACAAGTTTCTGTTTAGGGAATTGAAGCTTAGGCAGGTTGGGGATGTCTGGGCAGGGTGGGTATGGGATGGGAAGCTTTGTTGGGATTACTGTGTGTGTGTGTGTGTAGGTATGAATGGGGCAGTGACACTGAGAAGCTAGGTGGACGTAGACGATCCAGGAATATGAAGCCATGGCGGTGTGCAAGCTGATCTCCAGTAAAGTCGGGGGCGTGAATGACAAGGTTAAAAGAGCATTGGTGTTTAACTATGTTAAAAAATATAACCCTGACGTTCTTATTTTTCAGGAAACCAATCTCAGAGGGTCAAAAGTTCTAGCATTAAAGCGACCATGGGTGGGGAACGGATATCATGCTACATACTCCAACCGCGCCAGAGGGGTGTCTATTTTGGTTAGTAAAACTCTTCTGTTTCAGCTGATCTCCGTGCACATAGATCCAGCAGGGAAGTACGTGCTGTTGCAGGCTACTATTAGAGGGTGTGAGATATTGCTAGTTGGTGTTTATGTCCCGCCGCCGTTTGGGAGAGAACTGCTAGACCAAATTATGGGTAGGGAGGTGTTGCTTCCTGTGGTTCCTATCTTCATTTTGGGTGATTTTAATGCAACACTTGATAGTCAGCTAGACAGGTTTAGGCCACCTCTCAGACATGACGCGGCTTTTCTACGCTGGGCGCAGGCTCATGGCCTTGAGGAAATATGGAGGAGTTTATATCCAGATGGGAGACAATACTCTTGTCACTCGGCCTCGGCTCACTCACTGTCCCGGATTGATTTGGCCTTTACGAATCAGCCCGGGTTATCATGGGTAAAGGCGGCTGAGTACCTGCCGAGAGGAATTTCGGATCACGTTCCCCTACAGATTACAATTTCTCTACCAGTTGGTGCCACTAGATCTCCTTGGCGATTAAACCCAGCGTGGCTGGCGGTTATCCCGGTTAGAGTAGCATGCCTGGACGCAATTTTAACATATTGGGAATTAAATGAGGGATCCTCTACTCCTCTGGTGGAGTGGGATACCTGCAAAGCAGTCCTGAGAGGGACTTTAATAGCTGCAATTGCGGCCCATAGGGTGGAATTGCTCTCCACGCGAATGAAACTGGAGGGTGCAGTGACACAAACTGAACAAGCGTATCTTGTTGACCCCACTCCGGAACACTATGCGCTCTGGCTGTCGGCTCAAAGGCAATATGAGCTTTACTTGACTGAATTCACAAAGAAGAGACTATTAGCTCAAAAACAAACAATTTTTTCAGAGGGAGATAAGGGTGGTAAAGCGCTGGCGTATTTAGCTAGAGTCGAGACCACACAAACAGTAGTGGCTGCCATTAGGAATGAGAGGGGAGGTATATTTACCACGCCGGAGGAGGTCTGCAGTCAATTTGCTGCCTACTATTCGGCACTTTACACTTCCAAAATCAATAAGACCACAGACGAAATCTCAGGGTTTCCTGAGACCGTCCCTATGACAAAGCTCACACATGAGGATAGGCAGGGGTTAGATGGTCATATTACCCCACTAGAAATTCAAACTGCCATTAAGTCAATGGAAAAGGGCAAGACTCCTGGTCCGGATGGCTTCCCGGTTGAGTGGTATACATTTCAAGTTGAGGAGGTGAGCAAAAGACTCAGCAACCTCTATAAACATGCACTTGAGTGCGGATCTCTACCAGTCTCATTTTCCGAAGTCACCATTGTGGTGATACACAAAGCTGGGAAGCCACCAGATCAGTGTACCTCGTACAGACCCATTTCACTGATCAACTCAGATGCTAAAATTTTGGCTAAAGTGCTGGCTAATCGATTGTCGTTTGTTATCCTGAAGATGGTGGGGATGGATCAGTCTGGTTTTATGCCCGGGAAGGCGACAGACATTAATTTGAGACGTCTTTTCACTAATCTCCAGGTGACGCACGACAATGCAGGAAATAGGGCAATTGCCTCCCTAGATAACGAGAAGGCATTTGATTCGGTGGAGTGGAGGTTTATGTGGGCGGTGTTGGAGAGACTAGGAGTCCCCCAATCCTTCCTCCGATGCCTGCACATGCTATATGCGCATCCGACAGCAAGAGTCTGAGTCAATGGACACCTATCCAGACCTTTCGAGCTGCAGAGGGGCACCAGACCACTGTCGCCTCTCCTATTCACATTGGCGATTGAGCCTCTCTCGATCGCTATTGGTAACAGCCCTGAGATACGGGGGTGAGAAGTTGCAGGTATCTCTGAAAGAATCTCACTATACGCGGATGACATGTTGATCTATTTGGGAGATGTGGGGCCCTCGCTGGAAGCCCTACTGCAGACGGTTGACTCTTTTGGGTCGTATTCAGGACTCAGGGTCAACTGGTCGAAATCGGCATTGTATCTAGTAGATGACATCCCCCACCCAAATATATCGACTAAGTCCTCTCTGCAGATAGTGGACAAATTTACCTACCTGGGGATTGTAATACACAAAGATGTTACCCAATTCAATGTACTAAATGTACAGCCTGTGGTGCAATATGTTGCACAGAAATTGAAGGCCTGGGAATCGTTGCCACTGTCCCTGATCGGACGGATTAATGTCTTTAAGATGGTACTGCTACCTAAGCTGTTATATTTGTATAGAGCAGCCCCACTAACTAGCGACTCAATTAAACTATGCGGCTTTGTGGATTAAGGCCTCATGCACACGACCGTATTTTTTTGCGGTCCGCAAAACGGGGTTACGTTTTTCCGTGATCCGTGACCGTTTTTTCGTCCGTGGGTCTTCCTTGATTTTTGGAGGATCCACGGACATGAAAAAAAAGTCGTTTTGGTGTCCGCCTGGCCGTGCGGAGCCAAACGGATCCGTCCTGAATTACAATGCAAGTCAATGGGGACGGATCCGTTTGACGTTGACACAATATGGTGCAATTTCAAACGGATCCGTCCCCCATTGACTTTCAATGTAAAGTCAGAAGTTAATATACCATAGGATCTGAGTTTTCTCCAATCCGATGGTATATTTTAACTTGAAGCGTCCCCATCACCATGGGAACGCCTCTATTGTCGGATTTGAGTTACATCGTGAAACTCAAATCCGACAGTATATTCTAACACAGAGGCGTTCCCATAGTGATGGGGACGCTTCATGTTAGAATATACTAAAAGAACTGTGTACATGACTGCCCCCTGCTGCCTGGCAGGTGCTGCCAGGCAGCAGGGGGCAGCCATCCCCCCTGTAGTTAACACATTGGTGGCCAGTGTGGCCGGCCCCCCCCTCCCTCCCCTGTAGTTAACTCATTGGTGGCCAGTGCGGCCGGCCCCCCCCTCCCCTGTAGTTAACTCATTGGTGGCCAGTGGGCCCCCCCTCCCCTGTAGTTAACTCATTGGTGGCCAGTGGGCCCCCCCTCTCTCCCCTGTAGTTAACTCGTTGGTGGCCAGTGGGCCCCCCCCTCCCTCCCCTGTAGTTAACTCGTTGGTGGCCAGTGGGCCTTCTCCCCTCCCTCCCCCTCCTAATTAAAATCTCCCCCCTATCATTGGTGGAAGCGGAGTGTACCGATCGGAGTCCCAGTTTAATCGCTGGGGCTCCGATCGGTAACCATGGCAACCAGGACGCTACTGCAGTCCCGGTTGCCATGGTTACTTAGCAATTTGTAGAACCATTATACTTACCTGCGAGCTGCGATCTCTGCGTCCGGTCGGGAGCTCCTCCTACTGGTAAGTGACAGGTCCGGCCGGGAGCTCGTCCTACTGGTAAGTGACAGGTCGTCCTACTGGTAAGTGACAGGTCATGTCACTTACCAGTAGGAGGAGCTCCCGGCCGGACCTGTCACTTACCAGTAGGAGGAGCTCCCGACCGGACGCAGAGATCGCAGCTCGCAGGTAAGTATAATGGTTCTACAAATTGCTAAGTAACCATGGCAACCGGGACTGCAGTAGCGTCCTGGTTGCCATGGTTACCGATCGGAGCCCCAGCGATTAAACTGGGACTCCGATCGGTACACTCCGCTGCCACCAATGATAGGGGGGAGATTTTAATTAGGAGGGGGAGGGAGGGGAGAAGGCCCACTGGCCACCAACGAGTTAACTACAGGGGAGGGGGGGGGCCCACTGGCCACCAACGAGTTAACTACAGGGGAGGGAGGGGGGGCCCACTGGCCACCAATGAGTTAACTACAGGGGAGGGGGGCCCACTGGCCACCAATGAGTTAACTACAGGGGAGGGGGGGCGGCCGCACTGGCCACCAATGAGTTAACTACAGGGAAAGGAGGGGGGGGGCCGGCCACACTGGCCACCAATGTGTTAACTACAGGGGGGGGGGCTGCTCCCTGGCAGCAGGGGGCAGTCATGTACACAGTTCTTTTAGCATATTCTAACCTGAAGCGTCCCCATCACCATGGGGACGCCTCTGTGTTAGAATATACTGTCGGTTCTGAGTTTTCACGAAGTGAAAACTCAGCTATGAAAAAGCTTTTATGCAGACGGATCTTCGGATCCGTCTGTAAAAAAAGTAACCTACGGCCACGGATCACGGACACGTATGCCAATCTTGTGTGCATCTGTGTTCTTTCACGGACCCATTGACTTGAATGGGTCCGTGAACCGTTGGTCGTGAAAAAAATAGGACAGGTCATATTTTTTTCACGGCCAGGAAACACGGATCACGGATGCGGCTGCAAAACGGTGCATTTTCCGATTTTTCCACGGACCCATTGAAAGTCAATGGGTCCGCGAAAAAAAACTGAAAACAGCACAACGGCCACAGGTGCACACAACGGTCGTGTGCATGAGGCCTAAGGCGGATTCGCAAAATCCAGCGGTGGTGTTGGAAGCAGCCCTGATAGGTTCATATGAGGCCATGACGAATCTGGTATATCGGGCAGGGAAGTTTCAGGTGAAGCATCTCACTACACTCATGACGGGGGTGATTAAGGCTTGGAATGTCCTTGCGGTAGGGAAAAGGGGACCCGAACAGAGCACTGTTAGATCTCCAGTGATGCCTTTGTGGGGCAACCCTGAGTTAGTCGAGCTGTCTGCTCTACCTGATTTTGTGTTCTGGCCAAAGAAAGGTATTAAATACCTTACTCAATTATACGATGAGGGAGTCTTTAAAACGTTCTCCGCTCTGCTAGTAGAATATTGACTGCCGCGGACCTCCTTTTTCAGATATTTGCAACTGCGGCATGCCTGTGAAGTACAATTTGGAAATGGTCCCCTGAAGTTAGAGTATAGCGAGGTGGAGAAGATAGCCAGAAGATTGACTCATTACAAAATGGTCTCGTCCTTTCTATGGGCTCCTTATCTCATCCCGACCTTCGCCACTAGCGAAGGCTTTCCTTAGCTGGCGAGTGGACATTCCTACATTGGAGACCTCACATGAGAAAGAGCTGACTGCCTCATGGAGAAAATCTGTGATTGGTGCAAGGGATCAGCTGATTCAGATCAAATGGCTACACAGAGTATATCTCACCCCTGTGCGCTGTGTGCGTATGCACAAACTTGGTTCAGACACCTGTACACGGTGCGGTAGGGGGACTTTATTCCATATGATTTGGGAATGCTCGGTTATTCAGAATTTCTGGTTGGAGGTACACAGGTACCTAAACGCTAGGCTGGGACTCCCAGGGGTAGTCGCTCCAGAAGTTAGTCTGCTGAGTTTGGTCAATGACATCCTCCCGACCAAATATGAGAGAACTTTGTATAGACTATTACTGTTTTATGCAAGAAAGTCAATGATGCTCAACTGGAAGCCCCCTAAAACGCAGAGTGTGTCGCACTGGATCCAAATTATTAACGAAGCCCTACCCAGGTATAAATTAACGTATGAAGCTAGAGGGGTGCCAGAGAAATTCCAGAAAATTTGGGGCACTTGGTTAAGTGCAAATTTGGTTTCGGAAAGTTGAACTACATCAACTAGGAAAGGTCCGAGTCACTGCCTTAATGAGTGTGTGTGTGAATGGTGTTTGGTTGGTGGACGCAAGGCGGGGAATACCACCAACGGTCTTGCTAATCTAATGAGTGAGCAAAGATTTTGATATGTATCCTATCTGTAATGACTGATAATGTTCCTCCTACTATGGTGGAATCCCCTTGTGTCTATGTTGATACTTTGAGTTTGAAAATTGAAAATAAAGCCTATTAAAAAAAAAAAAAAAAATCTCATCCGCTTTGCTGCTACTGTACACAATTCCGCTGTAATGAATCTGCAGCATTTGCACCATGTGTGGCAGTAGCCTAAAGGTGAAAAGGGTGTTACGGTATGTCATTTTATTGTGCCTCAGAATGGCATAAAAAGAATGTGATACCGCCACAGATCCCCTGCTGCTTCCATTACAACATTATGTATTTCCATAGTTTTAGATTTCAAATGACACAGGGAAACCCAGCAAGAGATATTAATGAATTATATTTATGATACACATTAGTACAGATATCTATGAAATATTCTGAAATACATTACATACATAAGTAGATACCACAGCAATGTAGTACACGTTTACAGAGACTTAATTGAAATATATCATATATGAATAAATTATTCACTAAACTTAAAAACGTATTTGCATTTATTTTACACATTTTCTAACAATATTCCCATTTTATGATTGTTTACACAAAGGCTACCAAAGAAATTGCAAAAATACATGGAGTGGAGACCTATGCAGTTGCATTGAGTAATGATAACTGGAGATGATACTGAAAAATCATCTAAAAAATCATTTAAAAACGGATCAAAATTGAGCATACAAAAATATACTGTATTTAAAGGTTTTACATATTTTTTTTAAATGATTCAGAATACCCCAGTTCTCCAGATGGAGTAAACTGATCACAGACAGTATGCTGCTCTAGGCTGAAGTTGAAAATAATATTCTGTATATATTTACAGAATCCCAAATCCCGCAGTTCCCTCGAAACATTTGAAGCTGGCCACTGTTCCTCCTAAATTGGGTCATCCAAAGTGGCAATAAATGAATACTTCTGTATAGAGCCAAATAATTTGCCATAATTAGCCTGCGAGGTTAATGGGTTTATGGTAACATCCCCGGGGAGAAGGCAGAGAAGGAATTCATACCTGCACCCATGGTGATCTAGGGCAGTGATGGGTTTAATGTCTGCAATCTTGGTGGTCTAGGGTGGAAACAGGGTTTCTCATGCCCCATCTCTCTCACACACTGCTCTCCACAGTCCTCCCTTTGTTACACAGACTGTTTCCAATTGTCCTCCCTCTTTTGCACAGACTGCTCCCCATGCACCATCTGTTACACACTATTCCTGATGCCTCTCTCTTTCACACAACGCTCCCCATGATCCCCACTATCACACATATTATTCCCTTTACCCCCTTACAGACTTATTTCTATGGTTTCTCTGACTGCTCTCCATTGTATCCCTCTCACATAGACTAGTTCTGATTCCTTTCTCTAGAAGACCGCTCTCTATGATCCCCACTGTTCATTATGCCAAACTGTATAATATGGTTCCTGCTCACACAGGCTGCCCCTTATGCCCACCCCTCTTTTACACATACTTTACCCCTCTCATACAGACTACTCCCCCTCCACACAGACTGCTCCCTATACAGTCCCACATGAACCTTAATTGTCCCTATGTTGTAGGAAGCTGAACACTGATAGTTCAGCTTCCTGTATCCTTTCAGCACTAATCTGCTATTAGGCTATGTATACCTTTTGGAGGCAATTTTTGTTTATGATTGCATTTTAGGCTACTTTCACACCTGCGTTAGGTGCGGATCCGCTGCAAGCAGCGTTTTGGTGTCTGCCTCCAGAGTGGAATGGAGGCGGAACGGAGCCAAACTGATGCATTCTGAGCGGATCCTTATCCATTCAGAATGCATTGGGGCTAAACTGATCCGTTTTGGGCCGCTTGTGAGAGCCTTGAAACAGATCTCACAGGCGGACCCAGAAACGCCAGTGTGAAAGTAGCCTAACAAATTTTTGGCTAAAAATCATATTTTCAATTGATCTTTATTAAAAATATTGAGCAATTCTGTAACTGTTTTTCTGTGTGACTGGTACTTTCACTTTGTGCCTAACCCTTATCTCTAAACTACTGAGAGGTCGGAAACACTTATTAAGCCACATTCTTTTCAGTAAGATAAGGATTGAGCTTTAATGAGTGTTTATAATGTCAGAGAGCAGAGATAAGGAGTCTGTCTGCTCCCCAGATGGCGCATGTCAACTATTTAAAGAGTACACAGTTAATAAAGACCAATTTAAAAAAATGATTTTTTTAGCCTTTAAGAACTCTGTCTGATCCTTAACGGGAGAGTTCAGGGAGTCTGTGTGCCTGCAGTTACCACTAAGGAGATCTTAATATAGACTAATTTATTCAGCTACAGTTGAACTCAATGATAGATCCTTATTCAATAAGGTCCTAAAGGTCCTCCCCTAGTTGTGCAGGGATAAGTGGGATAGTTCCTTCTTTGGCTCTTGTACGTGGCTGAAAGGGATCATTGGGGAAGAATGCAAGTGATATACTACTGTCCAGAGTCCTGATTAACACTAGGGAGGCTGCACAGTGGTTACTAGTGCATGCATTAGTCACATATTAGGGAAAATCAATTATGTAATAAATATAAAGGCACAATCCAAATTCCCTTTAAACTACACAATACAGCTACCGTATTGGTTCCAGCATGGAACCCGCCTTGTACATTTCAATCTCTCCTTTCCCATCCCTATTGGGTGAGATGGGTTTAGGAACCTCTGCCCTGTATTCTCTTCACTTGTTTGATAATGTTCCTGTTATTGTGGAGAGGAGGTAACTTGTAAAGGTCAATGAGAGAAAGGGTGAGCCCCACCTTGAGGAGCTTCATGACCTTCCTCTACAGCCTACAACCTTCAGTATAGAGTATGTGTCTCCAGAAGGCATCCGCATTATACTTCTTTTTTACTTGTTAGTTTTGTTTGAGTAGGGGGTATGTTTTTCCTCCATGCTTGGCAATCTCCATAATTACAAGAGGGATAATTACAAGAGCTAGCATCTTCGGTTCAGAGCCTTTCTTCCCAACTCGCAGAACATTATTACTTCTGTAATACTTCTCATCACCATAGTTCTTATCATCTCACCTTCACACACATCAGGCTGCATAAGAAGACGATGAAGAATCTCCTGCTTTATTTCTAGTCCTTGTTCATTAGTCTTATCCAATTTTTTTTAGAGAAACACTGTAGAAAACCCTAGTGCAATCTACTCAGAGGACATTTTAGAAGTTCAGGCACTCAGTCATTGTACTCCTGCCTAGTCCAATTTTCTGTGACTTTGAATTAGTAATACAGGAATAAATCTTTTAAGCATCCCTATTTTTTGGACATATTTTACGTCAAACTGTTCAGTCTTTTGAAGAAAGAAGTTATGCTACCAGAGATAATATTTTATATGCATTGAAAGTAGCGCGTAGCTCTTCACACTACCTTCAGTAGCCCATAAACCAGCTTTTCAGATATGTGAAGGTCTGAAGGAACATAACCAACCAACTAATGAAGGGCACTCAGGACCACAAATATTGTGATCAGTAGGGGTCCCACAGAAGTGTTGGGGGAGGGTTGCCACCCCCCACCCCATTCTTGCACAACCCTTTTAAGGTTTCCCCTGTCTTGTTAGGCTAATTTCACAAGGCACTAGAGATCCAGCAGACTGTTCCAAAAGGGCACAGCCTGCCGGATCTCTCTACATTCCGGCATTGCCAGATGTTTGAAAATCTTCATTAACTATAATGGGGACTGGTGGAGATCTGGCTGATTCTCCGCAAATTAGCCAGGTTGCGGGCGGATCTCCTTCCTGCCCATTATAGTCAGTGGGGCCGGAGCAGACTTACGGCGGCACGGTGCACTAGCGGCAGCATGGAGAAGGTCTACCGCTAGTGTGAAAGTAGCTTTAGTCAGTTGCTAACCACAAAATGCATACAGTGCAGCATAATATTAGACATAATTGTGACTTTTTTTTGGTTGCAAAAGTTCATTTGGAAAAACTGGAAAATAATATGTAAAGTATGTTTTAGCGTTCAGAATTAGTAAACCATCAGTACAAACGTGAAACACCCAAACAGTACATCAGGGATCAGCTGTCATGTCTATAATAGCATATAGCCGGCCTTATACCCTTAGCTGATCAGAGGAGGTGAACCTAATTAGGATATTATTGTGTATTTTTCTATAACATAGGTCCCTAATCTTACATGCCTCCAAATCACGTTCAAATTTGCAAGATGATAATACATCTTCTGTCCCCTTCACACCTGGTACAAGGCCTCCTCTATCTCCCCTTTGTACATATTTGCTGGTGACACCTATCATTGAGAATCACCATTTTTGCATCTGATTCACGGATATTCCACTTTTTTAAGGTAAATGGCCTCGAAATGACTTATTTAAGCAAAACCGAAAGATCGAGAGAAGAGATAGCTTTGATGTAGGTAACACAAAAGTCTATTCTTACCAGTATCCACAGGACATTGGACAATTAAAAACACTTTAAATTCCTCTCTACACAGTATATGACCATTTTAGCTAACACGGCCAGAACTATGATCATTAGTCCTCTTAATCCAGACATCGGGCATATCTGGTTTGCTGTTAGGTAGAACAACCGGGGGGTCACTATCTTGGTTGGACTGCATTTTCCATAACATATTAGTTTGGTTTGAAGGCATAGGGGAGTCAAAGACTGTTTCCCTCAGAGCCAGTCTTAATGTTTCTCTTTTCCCATTCAAGTGACCCCTTTCACTGTGACAGGGGGAATCGGGTACATCAAGAAGATCGGGCGAGCAGCTTGTTGAGTCAGCCTGTTTAGAACTCTGGTCAATATCACTAAGACAAGTTTCATTTGAGTCAAGGGCATCAAAGGAACTACCCATTGAACAGAGGCACCTGGAGTATTCAAACATATGGACGTTTCTCTCTGGGGAATAATGCACAGGACTGGAGCTTGTAGGGCCTTCTAAGTCACTACATTGCTTTTGAGAATGTGTATTATGTACATGGACATGATCCACCACAGATCCATTCCAAGTCTTGCTGTTCATCCGTTGGTAAATGCACTGACTACATGATTCTTCAGACTCCTTCGTCTTATCTTCAAAGCTACTTTGCCTGTAAGGAGAAGAGGTTTGCAAAGCAGGGTATTGATTAAAACCTTTTTTTCCAATTTTATTACCCTGAAAATCTTGAGCTTCTTCTTTCTGAATGTGTTGAGATCCTATTCTGTAGCACTTATTGTCGGATAACTGCATATCATCAGATACAATTGATGGGCGTTTGGAGAGCTTACTAGTTATAGTACTGTTATCAAAACTATCACTTAAGTTCCTGGCCAGAGGCTGAAGTTCATATTGTTCATTTTCTGTGTTTGATTCTTGAACTTTCCTTAGCCTGCTCTGTTTCTCATTCCCACCACAAGCAAATGTACCATTTAACCTTGAGTCATTAGGACAGTCCTTTAAGACATTGGTACAAGGCCACAGTATTTGTCCACAGTTCTTTTCTGGGCCAAAGAAGCAACAAAGTGTCTGGAAAAAGAAGGTGGCAAAACCACAGCTAATGCATTTAATCATCACTATAAAAATTCCCAGTTTTCTGTATGCCAACACCGTTGTGGGTAACAATATTACCCCGGCAGAAAACATAGTACTAGCTCCCATTGCTGTGGCACAACTCATTTGCTTTAAAGAGAATGCTACACGACTGAGGCGGTCAGAATGGGGGCACAAATGATAGGAAATATAATAATTTACTGTGAAATCAACAGATAGACCAACAGCTGCAGAAACAAACAGGGATTCTACCACATTTAATTGCCACTCCAAAAGAACTAAGAGGCCGACAGTGACCAAAACCGAGCCTCCTATTGCCGCAACGGAAAATAAACTGAGCAAGACATTCCACGTAGTAAGCAGTAGAACTACGAATGAAATTGCTACGGCAAAGCCTATTATCATCATGATCTCAGAGTTCAGAGTGTGCTGGAGGCTAAACAGAGAGAGGTTGCTGGTAAACCAGCCATTCTGCAGTCCCTGAGGAGCGTTCTTCAATTCATTGGTCAGCCATTTATTTAAGGTATTGTAGAATTTCCTGGTTTTGCTATAATTGAAACTGTAGTGATATGTCGTCTGGAACTCCAGAACCAAAGCGGTCAGGTTACCTTCAGCATCAAATCTGGGTCCAATATCATAGGCCTCAGGACCGCTGCTTCCTTGTTCTGTTACCATCATTTTTATGCAGTGGAGAAGTAAATCACTTGAGTAAGGAAATGAAAATTGGTTACAGCATAGGTTATGGTTTTGATCAGTCTGTGAACACTGTCGGCTTTCCATCCACCTGTGGAAGTCTTCCATGAAGCAGATGTTTGACTTTTTATCCGGATCAGAAAAGTAAAAACTTTGGTTTTTCACCTTTTGACAAAGTTCCATAAGCCATCTCTGATCATCAGCACTTTTGAAGCTAAAAGTAGTATCCTTGATAAGAGTCCCATTCATCTCTGGATTAAGATGGTCTCCATTATCCACAGGCATAATACCCCATATAAGTGTAATTGGCATACGTTGACCTTCTCCATGTTCTTGACGTTCAAACATAAACTGGTGGCAGTATTCGGCCTCATATCTCTCAAATGGATGGCTCAGCCGAAACACCTGAACTGAAGACACGTCTGAAGATGGCAATTGCAGTTTTGGGTTCACACAAGCAATATATGATCCACCTGCAGCCAGTGCAGCAAACCAACAAATCCAGATGTACCGGAACTTTATCACTCCACATGGAAGGAGCTTCTCAAAAAGTAGTTTAGATGTTTCAGACAAGGTGCCATGTACACTCTTAAGTTTTTGGTAAAAATTATAAAAAGCTCTTTTATGTCCATTGCTGGTCCAGTAATCCTCAGATTTATAAGTGCAGTTGACACTAATATATCTCTCATAAAGGACCATGGTGGCAGGCAGCCACGTAATCATGAATGTCATGTTGACCAGTATAGATGTTCCCATGTAAATGGAAAAGCAACGGATTGAGGTAATGCTACTCAGGTAACTGGCATAGAAAGCAGCTCCGGTGGTCAAACAAGATACTAACATAAGATATATAAAATGGTGCATAGTTTGTTTTACCCATTGTTGCATGCCAGTTGCCGAGTGTTGGATTTTGCTGAGATTCCACAGGTCGAAGAAGACAAAAGTATGATTAGCACAAATACTACTGAGGATGATAACTGCAAAGAGGTTAACAAAAGGAAAAAAAGTAATTCGAAAGACCAGCTTGTACAAAAAGAAGGAAATCATCAGTGAGCCAACAACTGACGTCAGGACCATAAAAGTAATAAAAAAGGAATGTAGATAAAAAGACATACTTAGAAAAATAGCCAATATTGCCAGGACAGGATACACAGTATCCAAAACCAGGTAGTGCTGGAAAAGTTTCTGCTTTAGCCCCAAGTCCATTCCAGTGATTGCTGTGAAATTATCAATGAGATCCCAGGACTCTAAGTTGTCCACATAAATGTCCATCATTGATGAACCTTTTTTGGCTGGTAAAAACAACAAGCTGTATTTCAGAGATGGGACCTGGTAATCTGTAGTTTGGGGGCTTAAAAAGTCCCTGTCAACTAGAAAATGGAGCAGCTGATAAACTGCGCTGGATCGCGTGCACTTTTCAGGCACTTTGGCACACTGGGAATGCTTTTCTCTCTCTGAATGTAAACCCGTGCAGGAGGGGGTGAGAGCTCCTCTGTGGTAATCTGGTGCGCAGGAACGCAGAAGAACCAATGTGTGGGAAATGTCGCTCTGTGTGATTTCCAGGCAAGAAGACCGGTTGTACAATACAGATATGTAATTTCCAAGAGACCAGCTAGGACAGCACTCCTTGTTGTCACTGCGTTCACACAGCTCTGAGAAGGTAGGATGTGAACGAATCTGTAGAGAAAAAGGAGAGAAACAAAAAAAAGTAAGAATCCCATGGATATGTTAGTGACTCCTCTATTTAAAGGAACCTATACTTTTTTTTTTTTAACAGTAATGCTAAAATAATTCACAGTTGCCTCACTACTACCACTGTTAATATAAGAATAGCTCAGGACATACACTGTACCTTGTGATCATCATGTGTTTGGCCTTTTCAGAAGATGTTACTTACAGTAAACAGTTTCACTCACGCTGATGATGGTGGCACAACGTTTCTGCATCTCTTGGACCCAGTTGTGCTCCCTGTTGGAGTTAACTTTGCAGGTAAACAGGTAGGAGGACACAGCGCTCCTACAAGTGCCATGGCTCCTTTAAACAGCTGATCAGTGGGAGTGCTAGGAATGGGACCCGGGCCAATGTGCATCAATGACTTATCCTGAGGATACCTCATCAATATCATGAAACCGGACAACCTCTTTTTAAAGGTTTGCCTAAGTCCACAGGAGCTATCCATCCTCACACTGTATTGGGGGTGGCAACTGTGACTCTTCCTCAATTATAGCATCTGAGGCTATTCTTACTGTCTCTTAAAGGAAAGGTCAACTTCACTTGTAGCAGCAGTAATACCTTCACACTGGTCAACTTTAAAGAGGTTTTTCCTAAAGATAAGGAAATATTTTATTTTGAATTCCTTCAACCCATTAGTGAGTGCCCATATTTGTCTTTATGGTGGTCACTAACTGACTTTAAACTTGCACAACGTCTTGTCACAGGTGCAGGTTTAGCCCTGTCTAGTGACATTTCGGACCTGCTCTAAAGGCCAGGATCAGAAGAACCTCCTAACCTAGCTCTTACATGCTGCAGTGAATAGCGATCGCTGCATCTAAGTAGTTTCATAGGGAGGGGCTCCCTCTGTCACTCGTCGGCACCCCGTGAAAGTGCTCACACTGTGCCGATGTCTTTACACGGCAGCCGGGGTAACTCTGGCATGGCCTAATAGATTGCCTAACAGTTTCATTACTCAAAAATGAAGCCCTCATACAGCTTTGTATAAAAAAAAATGAAAAAGTTATGGGTCTTGGGATATGGCAACCTAGAGAATAAATGTATCTTATCAATGCTGCAAAGTGAACATCAGTGCTGTTCATTTTCATCCCCCCTCCCCCAAAAGCTTTAATAAAAGTTAATCAATGAGTTATGGTGCCATGAAAAACTACAACTTTCCTGCAAAAAAACAAGACCTCATACAGCTACATTGAAAGAAAAATAAAGTTATAGCTATTGGAATATGACAATGAAAAAAGTATAGCCTTCCCACTATGGCAGAAAACAGGTCAGTCACTAACGGCAGGGGTGCACCTAGCCTTTCTGCTGCCTGAGGCGAAAACCGAAATGGCTCCCCAATTCCCCAATGGCAATTTCCTAACCTAACCCCTTCCCTTCAGACCATGGCCCTTCTGCTGCCCCTCTCTTGTCCCTACCTGGTTCTGCCTGTGTCACGCCTTGCCCTGTGAATGTGCGGAGGTCTGTCAGACTGGCTGCACATGTCTGACTTCTGTTTGTTTTGATTTGGGTTTGAGCTGGATCCACCTTCCCTCAGGTGTACTGGGTTTCATTGTTAGTGAGGCTATTTATCCCTCCTTCCCCCAGTGGCCTGTGCGGGTTATAGTTCTTTCCTGGGAGCTCCAGCTCTGCTCAAGATAAGTCCTCTCCTTTATTTCCCTTTGTGTGTTTTATCTAGGCCTCTAGGGAGACGCTTGCTTCCTCCTGGTTTGAAGAAGCAGGTTGCCTCTTCCCTTTTCCCTGCTGCTTAGGGTTTGCCCAGGGTGTTTAGGTTTAAGCACGAGGGCATGTGCATATCCACCCTAAGGGTATGCACATGGGCACAGAAGTTTAGGGAAAGCTTTTAGGGATCGCTAGGAGGTGACCCTTTTCTCCCTAGCTTTTGGGTCTAGTTGTTTGTTCTGTTTGTTTTCCCGTGTTTGGTTATTTCCCCACTTACCTACCTATCGTGACAGCCTGAGGCATTTGCCTCACTTGGCCTCGTTCGTGGTGCACCCCTGACTAAGGGGTTAAGGTAGATAGTGTGCTTTAAAATGGGTATATGGCACTGACCTTCTCTTTTTCTATACGGCACATGGACTGGATTGCTTGCAGGTTCCATAAACTTCCTGCGGTTTTGGACATGAATACAAGTTGTGAATAACTCTTAGCTGGAAAAGGAAAGACATTTTTCAGATTTTTTTTTCAAATGTATATATATTTTTTTCAATACCAAACAATCATAGAAAAAACAGTAGATGTTAAGAATACTCTTGTTGTGATAAACTTGTCACAAACTGAACTATCAGTAAATAGGTCATTAAACCCCTTAGTGACCACCAATACGCCTTTTTACGCCGGGCACTAAGGGGCCTCACGCTGAGCCGCCACCTTTTTACAGGTCTCCTGTGCAGTGGAGAGCTGGGGCTTCACTCTCACATGAAAACCAGGGTCCTGCTATAATGGCCCAGACCCCCAGAAGTGCGGATCTGGGCCGTTTAACTCCTTAGATTCCACGGTCAGTGGCGTACATAGAGAAGTAAGGGCCCCATAGCAAAGATCAATCCAGCCCACCACACAGGACAGAAGGGTTTCTGCCTAAACCCTTTTCAGTGACCCTTGGGACATTTATTTCCAGTGCCTCATTTGCTAAAAGTTGTTCCTTTAGAGGGTAGAGTCCTGACCAAGTTTTCACCTCCAGTAGAAGAGGAGATAATCCCAACTAAGACTAAAAATTAAATAGAGATATTCATGTTTTTCCATCCCCCCCTAGAAAGGGTTAATAGAAGTTAATCAGTAAGTTGTGTGTACCCCAAAATGGTGCCATTAAAAACTCCTGGCAGGCTGTTCCGGCGTGGAATGCTGGTAATCGGACGGACAGAAACCCTGCAGCGGCATTTGTCCAGCCGATTTTTGGCACATTTGATGGATCACCGCCAGACCCCATTATAGTTAATGGGGCCTGACAGCATTCCAGCAGAGACAGATCCGACAGGCTGTTCCCGACCGGATCTGTAAACGCTAGTGTGAAACTAGTCTAAAATAGATTTATATTATTTATGTGGCTTATTTTTATGTCTTTGCATGTAACCCCAATATTTAAGATTGACGTTGAATTATAATAAGTCTTCACACTTACACGGTGGTCCACAGAAGAAGCCGTCTACTCCATCTTTTTGTTCCACCATTCTGCGATGACGAGCGTCCCTTTTGGTTATTTGAAACAGTTTCTCATTTCTTCTGCTGAAATCAAAGTCATCCAAGCTGAAAAAAAATACATATAACTGAACGCTATGTAGACATATTGGGGGAGATTTGTCAAACTGGTGTAAAGGACAACTGGCTTAGGCCTCATGCACACGGCCTTTGTCTGGCTGTTCCGTGCATTGGGGACCGCCATTTGCACGGGCACTATCAGTGTGGCTGCCGCTGACAGATCCAGACCCAAACTTGAATGGGTCCGTGATCCATCTACACCGCAAAAAAATAGAACAAGTTCTATTCTTTTGGAGAGAAACCCCACGGAAGTGCTCCGTGATGCTTCCGTGAGGTTCCGTGCCTCCGTTCTGCTCCTTCTGAATTTTGGCCCCATTCAAGTAAATGGGTCCGCGACCATGATGCGCTGAGCGCGCGGCCAGGGCCCGTATATTGCAGATCCACTGTTTGCGGGCCACAATACGGACATGACCGGGCAACGGCCTTGTGTATGAAGCCTAAGGCCTGATCTACATATACCATGAGCATTAATAAAATGGATCCTACCTGGTTTTCTCACCAGGCGGATAGACAGGTAAAACCTTCCTGTAGACAGTACTGCTCTGTATATTTTTCCAGGTTGTCAGTTTCCTTCCAATATCCGTATTTCTGGGCTCAAATCCCTGGAAAGTGCCAAATAAAAGATAAACATTGGGGAAATAACATTTTGGATGTGATTTCTGTGATTAGCATTTTTCATCTGCATAATAGCGAGTTTATTAGGTTGAAATCATGTAATTGTAATTGTTAATTCCGGTTTTGAGATCCGACAGAGGGTTTAAATAAAAATTTTTAAAAAAATGACATCCAAAAACACCCATACTATTAAATTCTAAAATCATTTATCCCATACATCGTATAGCATAATGGAAAAAAAAAATCTAAATGGCAAATGTGCTGGTTTTTTTCCGTCGCTTCAGCTCCCAACATATTGAATAAAAAGTGATCAAAAAGTTACACACACACCAAAATGGTATCCTTGAAAAAAATGAGACCTTACACAGGTCTGTAGAGAAAAATAAAAAAGTTATGGGGGTTAGAGTTTTTTTGTTAAGAAACATAGAAACCATAGAATGTGTCGGCAGATAAGAACCATTTGGCCCATCCAGTCTGCCCAATATACTGAATACTATGAATAGCCCCCGGCCCTATCTTATATGAAGGATGGCCTTATGCCTATCCCATGCATGCTTAAACTCCTTCACTGTATTTTCAGCTACCACTTCTGCAGGAAGGCTATTCCATGCATCCACTACTCTCTCAGTAAAGTAATACTTCCTGATATTACTTTTAAAACCTTTCCCCCTCTAATTTAAAACGATGTCCTCTTGTAGCAGTTTTTCTTCTTTTAAATATTCTGTCCTCTTTTACCTTGTTGATTCCCTTTATGTATTTAAAAGTTTCTATCATATCCCCTCTGTCTCGTCTTTCTTCCAAGCTATACATGTTAAGGTCCTTTAACCTTTCCTGGTAAGTTTTATCCTGCAATCCATGTACTAGTTTAGTAGCTCTTCTCTGAACTCTCTCCAAAGTATCAATATCCTTCTGGAGATATGGCCTCCAGTACTGCGCACAATACTCCAAATGAGGTCTCACTAGTGCTCTGTAGAGCGACATGAGCACCTCCCTCTTTCTACTGGTAATTCCTCTCCCTATACACCCAAGCATTCTGCTAGCATTCCCTGCTGCTCTATGACATTGTCTGCCTACCTTTAAGTCTTCTGAAATAATGACCCCTAAATCCCTTTCCTCAGATACTGAGGTTAGGACTGTATCACTGATTTTATATTCTGCTCTTGGGTTTTTACGCCCCAGGTGCATTATCTTGCACTTATCAACATGAAATTTTAGTTGCCAGATTTTTGACCATTCCTCTAGTTTTCCTAAATCCTTTTCCATTTGGTGTATCCCTCCAGGAACATCAACCCTGTTACAAATCTTTGTCTCATCAGCAAAAAGACACACCTTACCATCGAGGCCTTCTGCAATTTCTTTGATAAAGATATTAAACAATATGGGTCCCAGAACAGATCCCTGAGGTACCTTACTGGTAACAAGACCATGGTCTGAATATACTCCATTGACTACAACCCTCTGTTGTCTGTCCCTCAGCCACTGCCTAATCCATTCAACAATATGGGAGTCCAAGCCCAAAGACTGCAATTTATTGGTAAGCCTTCTATGTGGGACAGTATCAGAAGCCTTACTAAAGTCTAGATAAGCGATGTCTACTGCACCTCCTCCATCTATTGTTTTAGTCACCCAATCAAAAAAATCAATAAGATTAGTTTGACATGATCTCCCTGAAGTAAACCCATGCTGTTTTTTATCTTTCAATCCATGAGATTTTAGATGTTCCACAATCCTCTCCTTAAAGAGAACCTGTCATGTGGATATTTGATTATAATCTAACTAATTATATACAATCATTAACTACTAAAAAGTGCCTTAGATGTATTCACTTGCTGGTGTGACAGATGGTTACCTCATAATATACACACAAAGATGCCGCATGCCGCATGCTAATGAGCTAATTTGAGTCCGGCGTGATGTCAGTGAGTCCAGCGTATATTTAATTCAGAGCTATAGCCACTCCCCTGCCCACCTGCTGCTGATTCATATGGAAAAAAACTGTCATTCAGCAGCAGGTGGCCTATAGTTGCCCGATTCCTCCCTACTACCTTTCTTGTGAATGGGCACAACATTTGCTAATTTCCAATCGTCTGGGACGACTCCTGTTACCTGTGATTGGTTAAATAAATCTGTTAATGGTTTTGATAGTTCACCGCTGAGCTCTTCTAATAGCTTTGGGTGTATCCCATCAGGCCCCTGTGACTTATTTGTATTCATTTTAGACAGCTGACTTAGAACCTCTTCCTCTGTAAAGACACATGCATCAAAAGATTCATTAGTCTTCCTTCCTAACTGAGGTCCTTTTCCTTCATTTTCCTTTGTAATAACTGAACAGAAGTATTCATTGAGGCAGTCAGCTAGTTCTTTATCTTCTTCCTTATACCTTCCTTCTTTTGTTTTTAATTTTGTAATTCCTTGTTTTAGTTTCCTTTTTTCATTTATGTATCTGAACAATGCCTTATCGCCTTTTTTCCCTGACTGAGCTAATTTCTTTTCTGCCTGTGCTTTAGAAGCTCTTATAACTTGTTTGGCCTCTCTCTGCCTAATCTTATAAATTTGCCTGTCATCCTCGTTTTTTTTATTTTTATAATTACTAAATGCTATCTTTTTGTTTTTACTGATTTTGGCCACTTCTGCTGAGTACCACAGTGGTCTCTTCCTTTTTTTGCTTTTACTGACATGCCTAATGCAATTTTCTGTTGCCTTCAATAGTGCCACTTTTAAGTAGTCACATTTCTCCTGGACTCCATTAAAACTGTTCCAATCTGATAGGGACTCGTATACCACTAATCAAATTTTAGAAAAGTCAGTTTTTCTAAAATCTAAAACTTTTGTTTTTGTGTGGTGTGACTTAGTCACTGTACTTATAGTAAACCACACTGACTGGTGATCACTAGATCCCAAGCTTTCCCCCACAGTAATATCAGATACCAAATTCCCATTTGTGAATACTAAATCTAAAATGGCCTCCTTCCGGGTTGGCTCCTCAACTACTTGCTGTAGAGATAATCCCAGTAGGGAATTTAGAATATCTGTACTCCTGGCAGAACTAGCTATTTTGGTTTTCCAGTTTACATCAGGAAGATTAAAGTCTCCCATAATGATAAGTTTTTAAAAATATTTCTTTAGCTATTGACTGTAGCAGGTCCGTGCCCGTATTGCAGCCCCCCAAACAGCATTAGAAAGTGCAACTTGTCCTGCAAAAAAAAAGTTATGGCTCTGGGAAGGCGTGGAGTGAAAAACAAAAACAGAAAATCGCAGGGTCGTCTAAGGGTTAAATAAAAATTGTGTCTGAATGATAAGTCTGTCATCATATAATTTTGAATACTCTTTTGGCTTAGATCCTGTCAGGTGATTTATGATGGATGTACACACCAAAAATGGTGTCAACAGAACCCTTAGGCCCCCTTTCACACGAGCGGGTATTCCGCGCAGGTGCAATGCGTGATGCGAACACATTGCGCCCACACTGAATCCGGACCCATTCATTTCAATGGGGCTGTGTACATGATCGTTGTTTTTCACGCATCACTTGTGCGTTGCGTGAAAATCGAAGCATGTTCTATATTCAGCGATTTTCACGCAACGCTGGCCCCATAGAAGTGAATGGAGCTGCATGAAAATCGCATCACAGCCGCAAGCAAGTGCGGATGCGATGCATTTTTCATGGATGGTTGCTGAGAGATGTTGTTTGTATACCTTCAGTTTTTTATCACGCGTGTGAAAAACGCATTGCACCCGCACGGTAAAAACTGAACGCAATCACATACAAAGCTGAATGAACTTGCTTGTGAAATCGCACATTTTTTACTAAACGCATCCGCAACACATCCGGACCTAATCCACTCACGCTCGTCTGCAAGGGGCCTTTAGGTCGAGGCCTATTTCCATTTTTGCATTTTGGATTTTTCCTCCCCACGTTCCAATAGCCATAACTTTTTTATTTTTCTGTTCACATAGCTATGTGAGGGCTTATTTTTTTGCGAGACACTATGCATTTTTTAATGAAACCATTTAATTTACCAATATCTTGTACTGGAAAACGAGAAAAAAATTCTTTGTGTGGCAAAATTGAAAAAAGAACAGAATTCTGCACAGCGTTCACTGTGCTCTTAAAAAATGACCTGACGTTCTTATTCTGCAGCTCAATATGAATGCGGCGTTACCAAACCTGTATATTTTTTTTTATTTTTTATAAAAACCTTTGAACAAAAAATCAATTTTCTATGCATTACCATATTCTGACAGCCATAACTTTTTTATATTCCACAGTCTACAGAGCTATATGAGGGCTTGTTTTTTGCGTAACGAACTGTATTTTTTTTATTGGTACCATTTTTGGGCTATGCACATCTTTTTGATCACTGTTATAAAAAAAATTGTGGGGACAAGATGACCAAAAAACGTCGACTTGTGCGTTAATTTATTTTTTTCCCGTTACGCCGCTCACCGTACAGGAATTTTTAAAAATATTTTAATAGTTTAGACATTTTCTGACGTGGCAATACCAAATATGTTTAGTTTTTTATTGTTTATATATTTTTATATGTAACATTGGGAAAGGGGGGTGATTTTTAATATATTTTTTTTCACTTATTTTTGTAGTGTGGAGGCATGAGCAGAAAACCCACAGAAGCACTCCGTAATGCTTCCGATCCGTGCCTCCGTTCCGCACTGCTCCGTATCCTCTGGATTGCGGACTCATTCAAGTGAATGAGTCCGCATCCGTCATACGGTGCGCACACAACCGCGCGGACCTGCTGCGGTCTAGTTGCTCTTTATTTCCAATGGAACAAAATGTAAGTGTATTTCCGCTCTTATTTCCTGGTCAAACTGGTCCTATAAAGGCCATGTGTTCTGGGTGAATGCATTGTGAATAGTGTCGCCATCTGAAATCCTTTCTCTACTAAGATTTTAATATGTGTAATTTCCAGCTGGAGAACACTCACCATGAAAGGGGTGGAAAAGTCTGGCATTTGTCCAACCAGAAGGCCTGCCAACGTACACACCAGTATAAGAAGCAGACAGACGGCCACGACGGGCAGAGGCCAGTCCGTTATCAGCTGAGAGTAACTGTAAGCCAAGCACAATGACTATAATATTAACAATCAAGGCTGTCAAAGAGGGGCTGCCCTCTCCTGACATTAGTAACTACTGATTCCCCATGTAATACAAATTCTGAGCATATATTCCTATGACTGTAAGTTGGGCCATTCCTCTCTTATTCCTACTAGAAGTTTATGAATGAAGTTGCAATAACGGTCCAACTGGACGTTACCAGTCTCTGTGTGTAAGTGTGGTGGTTTTCCTGCCCAGTCTGACACATCCCCAACTGGTGACACCAAGATGTACCTCCATTGCAGACTACCAACCATTCATAAACTTCTGTTATAAGAATAGATGCTCCAGATTCGTTATTACATAGGGGATGCAAGTAGTCATATGTCAGGAGAGGGGACACGTCCTCTTTATATAACAGATGATATGTACAATGAAATACATGGCTACATCATTCATTAGGAAAAGTGAGGCTACAAAGTGCACGTCCATGCATTAGGCTATGTTCACACAGCGAAAATCTGCCACTCATTCAGCAGCGGAAAACGGGCAAAATCCACATTAAAAACGCCTCGTGCACACAATATAAGGACTCATGCACACAACCGTTGGATGTTTTGCGGTCTGCGAATTGCACATCCGCAAAACATGGATTCTGCATTTTGCGGAACGGAACAGCCGGCCCCTAATAGAACAGTCCTATCCTTGTCCGTAATGCGGACAATAATAGGACATGTTCTATTTTTTTTGCGGAGCGGACATGGAACGCACATTTCCGGTTTATATTTTTTGCAGAAATGAAAAAAAAATTCAAAATTGTGTTCATGAGCCCTAAAATGGTAGTAGTTTTTTCAGTAGCTGCTTTGAAAAACACTTGAGAAGTGACGTTACTTCTTGGAAGCAGATTTGATTGTGGATGTCACAGAAGTCAAAACCTCAACCAAATACTAAAATGCTTTTAAAAACTCCTCTAAAACCTCCACCAAATTACAAATCTCCACTAAAAACAACCGTTTTCAGCTACTTATTTTTCTGCCGTGGAGTTTAGCCATGTGAGCATACCCTTACATGCCAGTACATGGCAAACCTTTGATTTAATGGGAAATGTGTAATGCTTTTTCCTCTAAGGCAGACATGCTCAACCTGCGGCCCTCCAGCTGTTGCAAAACTACAACTCCCAGCATGCCCGAACAGCCTACAGCTAGGCATTGTGGGAGTTATAGTTTTAGAACAGCTGGAGGGCCGCAGGTTGAGCATGCCTCTGCTCTAAGGTGATACTGCAAGGAAACAGTGACATCTTGCTGGGCTTCCCACAAATTAGAGTGGGTCGCTGAAGGTACAAGAAATGTAAGAAAGCTTATTAGACAACCTTTCTAACAAAAATGACCAACCTTTTTAGGGTTATTCAGAGAACACAGGCTGTAATGTGGCAGTCCTATATCATGCTGATTAAGGTAAGAGCCAGGGTACGTTCGTTACGCTCCACTGTACAATCGGCATAATGTCCACCTTTTGTTACCAATATCTTTTTTTTATTTATTGCTCCAGCCACACTTGATTACGGCATCTAAAGGCTGTAAAGGCCGCGATCGGCATTATTGCCGGTCGCGTACATTAGCCGCAGGCCTCTGCTATTTGAAACAGCAGAGACCCTGCGGCTATGGCGCCCACTATGTTTAAAGACCGCACCAGCGCCGTACATGTACGGTTCTGGTAGCGAAAGGTAATGAAAAAGTACTTTTAATCCATATGCAAATGAGCAGTTAAGTGAACAGAGGGTAGGCCCAAGCCACTGTTTGCATCCTTGCTCCTCCCGCTTCCTCTGTCAGCCCCTCTCTCTCCTTCTTGGGCCAGCCCTCATTGCACTTAAAGAGGACCTTTCACCTTGAAAAACATTGTGAACTAAGTATGCTGCACTTACTATTACCCCTGGGCGCCGCTCCGTTTTCCCGTTATGTACTCCGGTATCTTCACTCACTAAGTTATAGTAGGCGGTGTCTGCCCTTGTTCTGTGGTCGTCTCCTTCTCCTAGGCTGCAGCGCTGGCCAATGGCAGCGCACAGCTCACAGCCTGGGAGGTTTTTTTTCTATATATATATATATCACATTCAGCTGAACTAGTCCTACAAGGCATTGGGGCACATCTATCAAGCTCTCCGTTTTTGGCCATTAAATTAGTCAGGTGTATTTCTTTCTTCTGTCTTTCTTTTGCCTAGTACTTTTTAAGTCGCACAGCCGTTGATGAATTAGACAATAGTGACACAAACTGATCATAACTGGTGCTCAAAATAACAGATCAGTTATTTTTCTGAATGATCAGAAGAACTGAAGGCAGATGTGAAAGAGGCCTTAGGTTAGTTTCATACAATGCTAAAGTAATCCAGCAGGCAGTTCTGGTAGAGGAACGTCTGTTCACTGCCAGAGCCTACTGACTACAAGGGGAACCAGTGGAGATCTAGTTTGGCTCCGAACAGCAGGTTCTCTTTAGGAATATATAAAGTAAAATTATGCCTTTTGTGGTGTTTTATGCTAGGAAGCCCGCTATAAAATTCTAGCTTGTGCTGGAAGTAATGGATACCTATGATAGAGAAATGTATGCAGATTCTTATGCAGAATTATTGGTGGACGCTTCATACATACCTTTTTGGCATCCTGAATGCTTTATCATGTCTTCAAAATAAATAAAACGCAATATTAGTTTTAGTAATACTGATGTAATAATAAAAAAAATCATCTGCCAAGTAATAAATACTATATAAGACACACACAAAACACAATACAAATCATACTAGAAGTCTAAAACATCCACAAAGAATCTCAAAAAGTATATTCTACACCACTGCTATAAATGGCACATGTAGGTTACAGGTTTTATCCTGGGGCCCAGCAGCTTCATGTCACTCCCCTGTTTGAAATGTACTAACCTGACAGTTACTACATGATGCTGCATTGGTTGTGTTGACCTCCGGTCATTTGCCCACTGCTTCCAGATACAGTCCGTGGTCTGCTGTGAGACATCCGTAGAAGTATTAATACTAGAATGATGAGAGCACAGGGTTTTCCTGTCTTCGTGTCCTGGCAGTTGTGTTGCAGTGCAGCTTAACTTGCGCTCTTGATGGTTGCAGTGGCAGCTCTTCTGATGCTGACGGGCATCACCTCCACGAGGTGACAACTGTCCATTGGATCTATTCATGGAAGGTTGCTGGTGGTGGCTAGATGGAGACAGACAGTCTCTCATGCAGTTGGGTGGCTCTTTCAGAAAGCAATGTTGGACCTTCTGCAGACCAACAGCGTTTGGTGTTAAGTGATCCAGGACTATCTTCTCTTTCCCACCGTCTTCATAATTTTCCCCATCTATCAGATTTCTGGGAAGACCATACAAAGAATTATCAGAGGGTACAGTCAAATATTACATCCTGTTAGAAACCAACATGAAATGGAACACACACTATTTAAAACTGATCAGGAAAGGTGTACATACATGATGTAAAAAATAAAAATCAGAGATCATATAATCCATGACAATCTTTCTAACAAAGCTAGTCTTGGACTTCACATGGATCCAGAGATCTTCCCATTCATTTCTCTAATTGCGGAACAACCTTGGCACAGTAGTTACTAGATCAATACAGTCCTAAAACATAACTTTTATAAAAGGAAGGAGGAAGCAGAACGGGGGACAGGCTCTCCTGCAGGTACACAGCCACATGAATCTCCCACACTTCCATAGCATACAGGGGACTGGTGTGGCAATAACACACGGTGGCCAGGACACCTCTTCAGGGCAGGTCTCCACACCTGATGGGAGATCCCTACTGCAAGCTGTGCCACTGGATCACAGATATGGGGATTGTACAAATGCAATGTACCCCCAACAATATCCTAATATCCGCAACACTGGTACAGATAGAACAGTTACAGAATCGCTTCTTAAAGCATTAATGAGTGATCTGAGAGCCTCTTTACAGGTGGACTTTCGTACAAGGTAACTCCCTTGCAGAAGGAAATTACAGAAGTGGGAAGCCGCACATCCCACTTGGAAAACAAGATGTCTGAGTTTGCTAAAGCTCATAATGAGCTGGTGGACACTACCAATGAAAAAGATGAGGAACTTGCGGCCCTTCGTGCAAAAGTCATAGATCTAGAAGATAGGTCTCGCCGCAATAATATACATTTCCGTGAAATTTCGGAAGAGGTAAAACCTGATCAGTTGCATGAATATCTGAGAGATTTCTTTAAGGTCCTGTTACCTGATGCATCCCCAACTGAGCTCTTTATTGATAGGGTGCACAGGATTCCGAAACTTAAGAGGCTGCCAGCAGACATTCCCAGGGATGTAATAGCGCGCATTACTTTCTTCCATATTAAGGAAAACCTCATGGCGGCTGCGCGCAGTAATCCGGCGGTGCTAGAAAGATTCCGTCCCGTTTCTCTATATACGGACCTGTCTGCAGCTGCTCTTAACAGACGCCGGGAATTTCAAGAGGCTACGAAAATCCTGAGAGAGCACAGAATTCGGTATAGATGGGGCTTTCCAGCTAAATTGCTAATATCTAGAGAGGGAGGCAAGCTGGTGGTATCAACTCCGTCAGAGGCTCTACAACTGATCTCCAAATAGAACTTTTCTAGGTCTCATAGTGTGGCCATATCGTCGAAACCTGCTTCTCCCACGCACTTGGAAGAAGAGTGGACCACGGTTAGGCGAAGAAACTCTCCAAATGACTGAACTTAATCGTGAGCATACAAGCTCTTCTCTTGAGCTATTTGTTCTCTTTTTTCCTTTAAGGAATAACTTCTCATTGTCTCAGGCCTGTTTGGCCGATCCTGGGACTTTTTTGTATTTTCCCCCTTAGTAACGCCTTCCTCTGATTTAGGCGTTAGGTGTTCCTTGAGATGGAACCCCAGTGTTTTGATTTAATATTTAGTGTTTTACTTGTTGTTTGTTCTTATTTGTGGTTTGTAGCTGGAGAAAGTGCCTTACAGAAACATAGCACTGCTCGAAACCCGGAAATGCGCAGGTCGCTGGTGATGTGGGTGAGTGGAGGTTGCCATCTAGCGGTCCTACTGATACATTACAATGGTACTGAAAATTACTTCAATTAAAGGGATTCTGTCATGAGATTTTACCCCTATAACCTAAACATATGCTCATGTCCGGACTAATAAGAAGAATCCTAAGCTGGCCTCACTTCCTGGATTCTGGCTGGGGGCGGGCTTCATCTTGATTGAAGTCTTCTCCTGGCCGGGCCGCGTGCTGGACTGCGCATGCGCCATGTGACTTATTTCTGGCCAGTATAGTACAGAGCCGGCATGCGCGGCAGTGTGCGCGTTCAGGACAGCGAGCAGCCCGGCCAGGAGAAAAGAAGAAGTCTTCTGAGCAAGCGCGACCATCGGGATTCTGGAGAAGAGCGGTGGCCGTAACCAGGGGTGACCGAGTCACAACAATAAGGTAAGTGGGAATGAATTTTATCCTAAATGGTGGGAATTTGTTAATCAAGTATATTTACAAAAATGATCACTGTCAAATCATTAACTGATTTAACAGTGATCATTATGATGGGATAACCCCTTTAATGTGCCCAAGGGGAGGTCCGTTAATATCTTAAGTAAGTGATTGACAGGTTATAAAAACCAGTTTTTTGGGCAAATACAGCCACAGTGAAGTTTAATAAGGCCAGCTTAGGATTCTTCTTATTACTCCGGACATGAGCATATGTTTAGGTTATAGGGGTAAAATCTCATGACAGAATCCCTTTAATGCTAAAGGCCTAAATTGCCCATTTAAGAGATCTCAACTATGGCGTGAAGCCATTAAAACTTAATCTGACCTTTTTTGTGTACAGGAGACGCATTTGCTTGCGGGCGACCTCCATAGACTCAAACACCGGCGATTTCCAGTTATAGTATCAGCAACTGCAGACTCAAAAAAAAGAGGAGTCTCTTTAGCAATACGAGATACCATAGCGTATAAGGTAAAAGATTCATATATAGATGAAGGGGGCAGATACATAATTATAATTTGCGAACTTAATAACAGGGTATACACTCTGGTAGCCGTATATGCTCCCAATAAGCACCAACTTAGATTTTTCAAAAGACTTTATGCGAGGGTGGGGAAAGTCAGGAAGGGGTCCCTTCTGTATATGGGGGATTTCAACTCACTTATGTGGCCTGAGCTAGACTCCTCGGCGACTCCTAAAACAACCCACCCCTCTAAGATTTTCTGCCTAACGCAAAAAGAAGGATTACTGGATATATGGAGGTTGAAACACTCCAACGAGAGAGATTATAGTTTCTTCTCCTCTGTCCACAAGACATATTCTAGAATAGATCTCTTCCATTGTGTACGATTGGTCACATAGTGTCACGACCATGGTTATGGTCGTGACTCTTTGGTCGCATGCAGTTGTCAGCGGTTTGTTCTTTGTTGTCAACCACAGGTGAGGGCTCTGTGTATGTTGCATCACGTGTGGTTGCCGTTGGCAACATGTGGTTGTTGGCAGTGTAGCAGCTGGAGCTGGTGGCTAGGCGGCTCGCTGTCATGGCATGCGTTTGCCTCTGGCAACGTGTGAGTTTAGGTGTTCACTTTTTATTAGAGATGGGACGGGGGATTCGTCGAATCCACGAATCCCTCGAATCTTGCTGGATTCGTGGGATTCGTGGACTCGAATCCAGACGTAATTTGCCTGAAACGAATCCGACGAATCTGGGTGGGAGGGACGGGAGGCGGAGCTGGGGGCCGGTGCGTTCACTGTGCTCCGGCCCCTCCGCTCCAGTAGTTATATAATGTATAATTGTGATTAATAATCATGCTGCCCCCTCTGTGTGTAGTATTACATTCAATAAATCTTACTTACAGCCGGCTACTGCTATCATAACAGGCCGGCCGGGCAGACGAGCGGCAGCGTCACTGACTGACGTCACCTGCTTGCGCCGCTTCATTCATAAAGCAGGCGGCTCAGGCACGTGACGTCAGTCAGTGACGCTGCCGCTCGTCTGCCCGGCCGGCCTGTTATGATAGCAGTAGCCGGCTGTAAGTAAGATTTATTGAATGTAATACTACACACAGAGGGGGCAGCATGATTATTAATCACAATTATACATTATATAACTACTGGAGCAGCAATGGGGGGGTGTCTGTGGATGCACTGTTATAGGGTGGGGGGGTCTGTGGATGGCACTGTTAAGGGGTGGGTGGTGGGTCTGTGGATGGCACTGTTATGGGGTGGGGGGGTCTGTGGATGGCACTGTTATGGGGTGGGGGGGTCTGTGGATGGCACTGTTATGGGGTGTGGATGGCACTGTTATGGGGTGTGGATGGCACTGTTAAAGGGTGGGGGGTCTGTGGATGGCACTGTTATGCGGTGGGGGGGTCTGTGGATGGCACTGTAATGGGGTGGGGGGGGTCTGTGGATGGCACTGTTATGGGGTGGGGGGGTCTGTGGATGGCACTGTTATGGGGTGTGGATGGCACTGTTATAGGATGGGGGGGTCTGTGGATGCACTGTAATGGGGGTGGGGGGGGTCTGTGGATGGCACTGTTATGGGGTGGGGGGGTCTGGGTGGATGGCACTGTTATAGGATGGGGGGTCTGTGGATGGCACTGTTATGGGGTGGGGGGGGTCTGTGGATGCACTGTTATGGGGTGGGGGGGTCTGTGGATGGCACCGTTATGGGGTGGGGGGGGTCTGTGAATGCCAGGGGGAGAGGTGAGAGGCACTATAATACTACTGGCACATTATGGGGGGAGATGGCACTATGATACGGGCACATTATGGGGGGAGATGGCACTATGATACGGGCACATTATGGGGGGAGATGGCACTATGATACGGGCACATTATGGGGGGAGGTGGCACTATGATACGGGCACATTATGGGGGGAGGTGGCACTATGATACGGGCACATTATGGGGGGGAGATGGCACTATGATACGGGCACATAATGGGGGGAGATGGCACTATGATACGGGCACATTATGGGGGGAGATGGCACTATGATACGGGCACATTATGGGGGGAGATGGCACTATGATACGGGCACATTATGGGGGGAGATGGCACTATGATACGGGCACATTATGGGGGAGATGGCACTATGATACGGGCACATTATGGGGGGAGATGGCACTATGATACGGGCACATTATGGGGGATATGGCACTATGATACGGGCACCTTTATGGGGGGAGATGGCACTATGATACGGGCACATTAGGGGGGAGATGGCACTATGATACGGGCACATTATGGGGGAGGTGGCACTATGATACGGGCACATTATGGGGGGAGATGGCACTATGATACGGGCACATTATGGGGGGAGGTGGCACTATGATACGGGCACATTGGGGGGGAGATGGCACTATCATACCGGCACATGGGGGGAGGAGAGAGGCACTCCGCACTTGATACTGGCACATGATTAGGGGGGCATCTATGGGGACACTTACTGGCACATTATTGGGTGGCACTGTGGGGGGCATCTACTGAGGCCACAAAGAAGGGGTATTTATATGGGGGGCTCTGTGTGGTACTAGTATTATCAGGGGGTAGTTTCTGCAGTATAGTATTGGGGAGCACAGCGGCACAGTATTGGGGGTGTTAGGATGATTTGTCCAGAAGATGGGAGGATGATGGAAAAGTAGTAAACTAAGATTATTTTTTTTTTGTCAAGCTGCAGAGATGAAAAATGGCTGAAAACTGGTGTCTGGTCTGAAGGTCTGAAAGGAGAAGATGAGGAAAGAGAACATCTACAAGAGACGTCACTGGATGTAAGAGGTATGTGGCTGTATTACCCTGTATGTTTTGTAGTGATAGGAGCAGGGGTCATAGCAGGGGTCATCGCGGTCATATAGGGTGCGACCGTGACTGGGAGGTGGAGGTTCAGACAAACTGACGCGGTCTGACTTTGTTTCTTACACCGTGCGTTCACATAATTATGTACAGGATTCGTAGGATTCGAGATTCGAAAGATTCGATATATTCGAGAACCTTTTCGGATTCGGATTCGGATTTGGATTCGAAAAAATTCGGATTCGTCCCACCTCTACTTTTTATGTTTGGTGTTAGGGAGTTTGTTCTGTGTGCACTTCTCCTTTTAAGTGACGCTTGCCTTCTCTGGTGATGAAAGGGTTAACTCCTTTCCTGGTGTGTGTGTGTGTGTGTGGCTGCTTGGGCTATTTAGCTCCTGCTGGAAGCCAGAAGTCTGAGGGGTACTCCTGCCATGTTTATGCTGGAGTCATCCTCCTGGTTCATTTACCATCTGTCCAGTGAGGGCCACCCTTGTGGTCATAAAAGTGATGCATGATGTTAAGTTGATGTTATCCTTTCTATGTTTATTGCAGCTATGGATGTTCTGGTTACCTGTGTGTTTTGTGGTGTGCTGTGTCCTTAGCAGTAGGGATCGACCGATATTGATTGTTTAGGGCCCATACCGATAATTTGTGAACTTTCAGGCCGATAGCCGATAATTTATACCGATATTCTGGTAATTTAAATAAAAAAATAAAATAAATTCCTACACAAATCTGCTGAAAATTAATATGTTTATTGTTAACGTGTATTTATTTTATTTTTTTAAATCTTTCTTTCATTTATACTTAATATTGGTGTTTTGTTTTTTTTTTACTAACTTTTAGCCCCCTTAGGGACTAGAACCCTTGTCCTATTCACCCTGATAGATCTCTATCAGGGTGAATAGGAGCTCACACTGTCCCTGCTGCTCTGGGTTTTGTGCACACAGCAGCATGGAGCTTATCATGGCAGCCAGGGCTTCAATAGCGTCCTGGCTGCCATGATAACCGATCAGAGCCCCAGGATTACACAGCTGGGGCTCCGATCGGAGGAGGAGGGGAGAGGGGACCCTGTGGCCACTGCCACCAATGATTTATACTGGGGTGGGTGGGGCGCACTGCGCCACCAATGTTTTTAATACTGGGGTGGGGGTGGGGGGCGCACTGCGCCACCAATGATTAATACTGGGGGGCTTGGGGGGGGGCGCACTGTGCCCCCAATGAAGAGAAATCTCTCATTAATTCACATACAGGAGGCGGGAGCTGGCTGCAGAATCACATAGCCGGCTCCCGACCTCTATGAGCAGTAGCTGCGATCCGCGGCACCTGAGGGGTTAACTACCGCAGATCGCAGCTACTTGTCATAGAGGTCAGGAGCCGGCTATGTGATTCTGCAGCCAGCTCCCGCCTCCTGTACATGAATGAATGAGAGACTTATCTTAATTGGTGGCGCAGTGGCCATAACCCCTCCCCTTCTCTTGTCCTCCTTCCTCTCACTGGCTGCAGCGGCAGCAGCACAGGGGGGAGGGAGACACTGCTTCCTTCTCCCCTGTGCTGCTGAGGGAACACGGAGAGCGCTGACAGTAGTGCAATCTGTGTTCCCAATACGTTATCGGAATATCGGCAAAATAGATGCCGATAACTGTCAAAATACTGAATATCGGCCGATAATATCGGTAAAACCGATAATCGTTCGATCCCTAGACAGCAGTACTGGTGCATGGGTTCCAGTCAGCGAGGCTGTGGCAGGTAGGTTTGGAACTGGTGTAGTTCACCTGCCATATCCATGTCTGTATATGTTTCCCCTTTCCTTGCAGCTTGGCCAGTGAGACTCCTGTTCCTCCGTGTCTAGGAGGAACAGGTTGTCTTACCCTGCTTCTAGCACAGGTTGATCCTGAGGATAGTAGGGACCCTAGGTTCCAGAGTATCCTACCATCTGGGTTGGCTCATACAGTTAGGAGTCAGGGTCAGCATTAGGGACACGATGGGAGGTGACCTGCTCCCTGATCCTGTGTTCCTGGCCTAGCAGCTACCATCCATCCTCTTACATCGCACGGCTGAGAGTTTCCCCCCACTCTCAGCCATGACACATAGAATGGTCGGCACCTCGCCCCTATCTTCGCCACGATCTCGAACTATACAATTCTCCTTCTTCCATTTCTTGGAGATTAATGGAAGGATCTTACATTCCACCAAATATCTATCCAATCTAAGACACTAATGAAGAATATTTCGCTTTTAACGATAGGAGCGATACGGGCATTGCTTCAATCTGGAGTGCTCATAAAGCCTTTATTCGTGGCCATTATATTAGCATAACATCCCTGACAGGGCGGATAGGGAGGCTCAATGTGTGCTGCCTAACTATATTGTACGGATCAGTCAAATGAATAAAAGGTCATACGATCAAAGTAGAGAAAGGAACTTAAGGACTTACATCATAGGTTACACCTTCTTCAGCTTCATAAATATGAGCTAGCTTTGAGAAGGCTTAAGGCATCATACTATGGTCACGATAGCAAGGCCACCTCCCTTCTCTCATCTAGATTAAGGCCTTACGGACTAAATCTAAAATATCTATATATGCGATCTGAAAGGGAAAAAGATCTTTGACCCTAAGGGAATAGCAGATACTATAGCTGGGTTCTACTCCTAACTGTATAATTTAAGGGAAAACAAAAACCTGCCACAACCCGAGCCCAAGAATATTGCTAGGGTTTCTTGATTCTGTGAAAACTCCCCCTAATTGAAGAATCTGGAATGGAGGGCTTATCATCAGAATTCACGGCAGGCAGAAATAACTTCAGCCATCAAATCCCTTGAATCCAATAAGACCCCAGGTCCAGACGGACTATCCAATGATTATTATAAGCAATTCTCTCCCCGTTCTGGTGCCATATCTTTGCAGATTGTTTCAACTACGTGCGGAATCGGGGTCCTTTCCTGCAGAGTTACTCTCAGCTACGATAGTCATCTTACCTAAACCGGGGGAAAAAAACTGATAAACCTGAAAATTTCCGCAAGATTTCTCTCTTGAAAATGGATTTGAAATTATATGCAAAGATTTTAGCTCTCAGATTGGCAGATCTTCTCCCTGAACTGATCCACAAGGATCAAGTGGGATTTGTCAAAGGGAGGCAATCAGCAGATGGTACAAGGAGGTTTTTTAGGAAGTGTGGAGTCCTGTAGAACGCTTTCGCTGCTTGCTTTCACTGACGCGGAGAAGGCGTTTGATAGAGTGCACTGGGGATACCTAGAGGCAGTATTGAACAAATTTGGGATTGTTGGAGTAGCCCAAAGAGCTATATTGGCTCTATATTCTATGCTGTCAGCGAAAGTATTAGCCTCTAGTCAGGTGTGTCATTAGTGTGTCATTAGGTCAAAAACATTTGGGGCTGGAGCCCCATATGTTTGTCCAGTGCCCCAAATGCAGGGGTCGGCGGGGCCCCCCGGCCCGCGGAGCCACCTCCTAGCTAATTTATTCACTTCACTTGCCTCTGTGTAATCTCGCACTGGCAGAGGCATCGTCGAGCGAAGTGCGCATGCGCCGTCTTCCAGCGCACCTCGTTCGACGATGCCTCTGCCAGTGCGAGATTACACAGAGGCAAGTGAAGTGAATAAATTAGCTAGGAGGCGGCGCTGGGCGGGGAGGGGATCTGTGGATGACACTTAGGGGGATCTGTGGATGACACTTAGGGGGATCTGTGGATGACACTTAGGGGGATCTGTGGATGACACTGATGGGGATCTGTGGAAGACACTGATGGGGATCTGTGGATGACACTGATGGGGATCTGTGGATGACACTGATGGGGATCTGTGGATGACACTGATGGGGATCTGTGGATGACACTTATGGGGATCTGTGGATGACACTTATGGGGATCTGTGGATGACACTGATGGGGATCTGTGGATGACACTGATGGGGATCTGTGGATGACACTGATGGGGATCTGTGGATGACACTTATGGGGGATCTGTGGATGACACTTATGAAGGATCTGTGGATGACACTGTTATGAATATCTGTGGGGTTGCCCAGATGGCTAGGCCCTTCACTGTATTTATTAACCCCATTCAGAAGTCCCCCGTTCACTGTGGTGATGAGGGCGTGGCTTCATGGGGTGGGGGCGTGGCTTCACGGGGGATCGTGCCCCGGATCTCTTCAGACTCTAGCAACGCCCCTGCCTCTGGTCACTTATCAGATTCCTTCCATATCACAAATGGAACGAGACAAGGGTGCCCCCTTTCCCCTTGATATTCACACTGGTCAGGGAACCTCTGGCTGAAGCTATTAGATCCTCAGAAAAGATATCGAGTATTCCCATCAGCGGAGTAGACCATAGAATCGGATTGTTTGCCGATGATGTTATTATAGCCTTAACCAATCCCCAGGAGTCCTCTTCCAGAGGTTATGGCCTTCTTTCGCAATTTAGTGACATATCATATTACAAGCTCAACGCTAACAAATCCCTTATGTTAAATATGGGACTTTCTCCCAGGGTATCTGCTCAGCTATCTTCCCAATACGCATTTAAATGGTCTCAGGAAGGTTTGCCCTATCTGGGAATAGCACTCACATTCCCCTCTAAAGAATTATTTACCCACAATTATGTTCCCCTGACTAACACGATCAAATCTGATATACAGTAGCAGCTTATTCCAAGGTGGAGGTGGGGAGGGTGGCGACTGCTAAAATGATGATCTTGCCCAAAATATTGTACCTCTTTAGGAATCTCCCTCTTTAGGAATCTCCCTTTGTTTGGAATAATAAGAGATCTAGGGTAGCTGCTTCCACCTTATACAAATTGCAGGCGCAAGGTGGATTGGGCCTGCCTAATTTGCTTTGATATTATAATGCTGTAATACTTGATCAAGTAAGGTGTTGGATATGGGGAGATGGAGCACGTCAGTGGGCTCAGATAGAAAAATATACTATTAAGCTGTCGCCTCTAAAGGATTATTTAATGGAAATTCTTATAAATAACTCATTACATTCCCCGTCATTGGCTCCGATGAAAGCAAGTGTACATTCGTGGCTTAAAATGGTGGTTAAAAAGTGATTGGTTGCTTGACGAATACTTGACATCACATTAAATATGGTGGAACTGCTTATTCCAGATATCTCTTTCTCAAATTGGATAGCTGCAGGAATCACCAAAATCCATCAGATTTGGAATGCAGGGAGGTTGGTCCCCTTCTCAACTCTGGTTAGTTCCTTTCTCATATCCAATAAAGAGTTTTATAAATACTTACAACTAAGGTCTTTCTTAGGCTCCATTTCGTCAACCCCGAAGCCCGCCTCATCAGTTTTTGAGTTGTACTTTTTTAGTTCATCTGGTCGTACTAAAGGTTTGTCTAAGATTTACAAACTACTTCTGGAGCATGAAACCACTGATAGGGTGTCGGGGCAGGCAAAATAGACAACCAAGCTTGACCTTCCTAATGAAGAGCATATTTGGCAGGGGACATTTACCGCAGCACGGAAATTCTCGAGTTGTGCACTGCATCTTGACTCCTCACGTAAAATGCTTTACAGGTGGTACATGACTCCTCAACGCTTATCACAAATATACCCAGAGGTGTCAGCAACCTGCTGAAGGTGTGAGAAAATGATGGGAGACATAAAGCACATATTTTGGGGATGTGAAGTTCTGGTTGGCATTTGGGATAAAACACTGTCATGCTAGAGAAGATTTTGGACACCCCAATGTCGAGGGATCCGGCTTTCTGTCTACTGCTTATAGGGATTGAGGAGTATCCGAGAGAAGATAGGGTCATCATATTTCATATTCTTACAACTGTAAAGACGTTAATAGCTAAACATTGGCGCTCCCCTCTAACTCCTTCACTTGATGATATAGTACGCAGGGTGGACTATAACTGCGTAATGGAGGGTACGATGGCTTCTTGTAGGGGGGCCTATGATGCTTATTTGAAACAATGGTCTAAGTGGCTAGTAGTGTATTCGAACTGACCACATGGCTTTATGGCTGGCTTACCTGAGTGAGCAGCGCATTACTACTATTGAAATTGCTCAGTTTTTCTCCAGCACAATCGAGTTTTGTTCTATTCTTGTTGTCCCCCCCCCCCCTTCTTATTATGTTATCCTTTCCTCCCCCCTTCCCTTCCCCCTTCCCTTCCTTTTCTTTCCTCGTCATTCCGATACCTCCCTGGCTAGGGAGTGATAATTGTCCACATGCTAATTGGCTATTATTGCCATCTGTACATTGAAGAACGTATTCAATGCAATTAAGTATTCATTGTTACCCTTATTGACCATTATTAGCGTCTCTATTCCCTTGTAACAAGTGTTACATTTACTGTAGCTTGTTATTTTCTTTTGCAATAATTAAAATATTTTGTGATTTAAAAACATAACTTTTATTACCAAAAAAAATGTTTTATCGTTTTTTTTCAAGAATCGGCCTTGGCAGGTAACAGTATAAGGACAGCCCTGCTGGAGATGACCAAATCGCTCCAGGTCACAACTAGAGATATGTGAATCACAGTAGCGGGGACACATGCCCATCACTAAGTTTTACAATCTACAGTATGTCTGTGGAACCCGTCTTGAAAAAGTATTCATACCCCTTGAACTTTTCCACAACTTAAATGTATATTTTTGGGATTTTATATGGTAGACCAACACAAATTAGCAAGTATTTGTGAAGTGAAAAGAAAATGATACATGGTTTTAAATTTTTTGAATAAATACAAATATGAAAAGTATGGTGTGCATTTGTATTCAGTCCCCTGTACTCTGATACCCATAAATAAAATCCAGTGTGGCCAATTGCCTTCAGAAGTCACCTAATTCACAAATAGAGTCCATCTGTGTGTAATTTATTCTCAGTATAACTACAGCTGTTCTGTGAAGTCCTCAGAGGGTTGTTACGGAACATTAGTGATTAAACAGTGCGACAAACTGCCATTTGCCACTGGGCATTATAGAAAACTTATGGCTAGCCTCCTGCCCTACGACTATGGCCCCGGGACATATTACCCTTCAAGAACAGTGTAACAGAACTATGCCGCATGTCTGGACTGTTAATAGGACCGAACGCGGTCAGCGGTGTATACTAAAGATTCTGTGGAACTAAAATCGGATGCGCAAATACACGAACACCGCTGACCCTTACCTTCTTCCATACTGAACTTCAGCTCCAGAGGACTAAGTCCCGTTCGAAAATGGGACTTAGTCGTTTTTCTGCATGAAACTGACCGACCGCACAGCCCAAATCTATAGAACTGTTTTGGGCAGGAAATTGTGCTTGCGGTCGGTCATAAAGGACTTCCACTTAACTTTTGATCCGCTGGAGGGATTTGTGTGATTTTTGGAAGTGTTTATGTTTGATGTATGTTGAGTTTAAATATGTATTTTTTATGGAGATGGAATGTATGGTTTTAAAGTTACAGTGTATGTTTAAAAAACTGTATTTTTACTGTCTGTGATAGTTATGTTAATCCATATTATATCAAAGACAGAAGGTAGGATTTTGTGTATTTGGGTGGTGATTCCTGCCCTGTTGTTCCCACATGTGTATTGGTGATTTCCCTTTGTCCTGAGAGATAATTGAATTGCTCTTCGGGTGTCTCCAGGGCAGAGAGGAGGAAACCATGATGCATTGTGGGGATGTGTTGTATCCTGAGTGCTACGTGTCTGTCCTGTATCACAGTCTCCATTCTGGTCCCCTAGGGGCGTGTACACCAGATGGGGACCTGCATAAATACGGGCGGGTAGCCCTCAATAAAGAGTTGAGTTCAGTTCATGTTTTTCTAACCCTTCAAAACGGAGCCTCGTCTCGTTATTGGAGGGAATTGCTGTATCACGCTGGGGATTGCTATGCTCTGCATATTCCCTGGAGGAGAGATCTTTCCCACACGGTCCTGAATGCTGGAGGTTCATTCAGGGTGGAAGGAAGACGGCGCGGCTCCAGTTAAGCTACGGCGGTTGTGGAGTCTGCGGTGGTTGTGGTGTCCAGTGCGGTGCTTGTGGTCCTCGGCGCAAGCTAGGAAGCGTCCATTAATGGAAGCGGATCCGTTACAAACAGCATCATGAAAACCAAGGAACACACCAGACAGGTCAGAGATAAAGTTGTGGGGTTAGGGTTGGGTCTGGGTTAGGTTATGAAAAAATATCCCAAGCTCTGAACATCTTACACATCACTGTTCATTCCATCATCTGAAAATGGAAGAGTATGGCACAACTACAAACCTACCAAGACAGGGACGTCCACCTAAACTGACAGCCTAGGCAAGGAGACCACTAATTAGAGAAGGAACCAAAAGGTCCATGGTCACTCTGGAGGAGCTGCTGAGATCTACAGCTCAGGTGGGAGAATTTGCCCACAGGACAACTATTAGTCATGTACTCCACAAATCTGGGCTTTATTGAAGAGTGACAAGAAGAGAGCCATTTTTTAAAGCAAGTCATAAGAAGTCCTGTTTGCCACAAGCCATGTAGGGGAAACTGGTGCTCTAGTCAGATGAGACCAAAGCTGAACTTTTTGTAAGCTGATCAGAGTTGGGGGGGGGAAAGATGAATGCAACTTAATATGGGGCAAACCTGGAGGAAAACTTGGTCGAGGCTGCAAAAGACTTGAGACTTGGGCGGAGGTTCACCTTCCAGCAGGTCAACGACCCTAAACATACAGCCAGAGCTATAATACTGAGGGAAGGGGCGGCCAAGCTGAACTCTTGCACCAGGGCCCATGAGCCTTTAGCTATGCAGATAGAAGAGGGAAGCCATGTGCCCTTACCCTCAGGTTCGGACTACACCTAGATTTTGTAATAAGGGTACAGTCCCACTTATTGAAGGCCTCACCATGGATGTATGTGTCAGGACTGGTTTACAAATAGTTAAATTACTACACCATTTTACGAGTAAGGGCTCATGCACATGACCGTATGTATTTTGCGGTCCGCAAAAAACGGATCTGCAAAAAATACGGATGACATCGGTGTGCATTCCGTAATTTGCAGAACAGAACAGCTGGCCCTTCATAGAACTGTTTAGATCAAAGCATATTCATGTGTTAGAATGGCCCAGTCAAAGACTCCCTCCATCGAATCTGACTGAGCTTGAGCTATTATGCAAGGGAGAATGGGCAGGAATTTCAGTCTCTAGATGTGCAAAGTTGGTAGAAACATGTCTCAAAAGACTTGCAGCTGTAATTGCAGTGAAAGGTGGTCCTACAAAGTATTGACTCAGGGGGGCTGAATACAACTGCACTCCACACTTTCCAGATTTTAAATTATAATTTTTTTTTAAAACGATGTATAATTTTCTATTCACTTCACTCATACTTGCTACTTTGTGTTGGTTTGTGGGTGTAACATGAAAAAAATGTGGAAAAGTGTGAGGGGAAGAAATACTTTTTCAAGGCTGTATTGCAAGTACAGAAGAAACGGTTCTGAAGCTCATACGGAGATATTAGAGATTGCCATATGGTAGCTGCTGTAACCAAGTAACCATACTGTTATTTATGGCATAAAGAATTTTAAAGTTATGTTTTAGGTCTCGGTATTAGTCCAGAGATGAGCATGTTGACATCCAACATGTCCGATCTTTCTTTTCCTGACATTTTCCGTGAAGATTCAGAATACTGCTTGGTCTAAGGCCTTATGCACAAGTTGGAGATGAGTCATGGGTTTTTGCAGTAAAGTTGTGATTCATCCACCACATCTACAGAAAGGTATTGTCATGCATGGCGTGATCACCTCAGATTTTCTACAAAAATGTCATCTAAAATTTCCATGTGGACCTGCACATAGCTTGACGCACAGTGTGAATTTTGAATCTACAGAATATCAATTTTTGCTTCTGATTTCCACCGCAATGCAATGTGGCAAATAAGCATTTACACACCAAAATCAGCTGGAAAACCCACTTGTTAGGGCTCATGCACACAAACGTATTTTCTTTCCGTGTCCGTTCCGGTTTTTTTGCGGACCGTATGAGAAACCATTCACTTCAATGGGTCCGCACAAAAAACGGAAGTTACTCCGTGTGCATTCCGTTTTTGTAGGTCCGTATTTCCGTTCCACAAAAAAATAAACATGTCCTATTATTGTCCGCATTACGGACAAGGATAGTACAGTTCTATGAAGGGCCAGCTGTTCCGTTCCGCAAAATACGGAATGCACACCGATGTCATCCGTATTTTTTTGCAGATCCGTTTTTTGCGGACCGCAAAATTCATACGGTCGTGTGCATGAGCCCTTACTCGTAAAATGGTGTAGTAATTTAACTATTTGTAAACCAGTCCTGACACATACATCCATGGTGAGGCCTTCAATAAGTGGGACTGTACTACAAAATCAAGGTGTAGTCCTAACCTGAGGGTAAGGGCACATGGCTTCCCTCTTCTATCTATCTGCATAGCTAAAGGCTCATGGGCCCTGGTGCAAAAGTTCAGCTTGGCCGCCCCTTCCCTCAGTGCTTTGTGGTCAGGGGCAGGATTACACCTAGCCTTTCTGCTGCCTAAGGTAAAAATTTAAACTGCAATCCCCCTTTCCAAATTCTCATCCTAACCCCATCCCTCCAGTTCTACTATAAGATATACTAGGAAAACATACAGGGTAACACAGCACATATACCTCTTGCATCCAGTGATGTCTTAAAAGAGTCCCAAATAGTAATAATGCCCCTATTGTGCCCATGCTAGTAATCATGTTTCCCATATCCTCCACAGTACTAGTACTTCTCCTTATAATGTGTGCCAGTACAAAATAACCCCTTATACTGTGTGCCAGTAAAAAAAAAGTACTCCCTTATACAAAAAATACCCCCTTACCTTTCAGATCAGACCCCCATATCAGACCTCAAATCAGACCCCCTTATCAGATCTTGAGATCATACCTCAAATCATATCCCCATATCAGATCTTCAGATCAGACCCCCATATCAGATCCTCAGATCAGACCCCCATTTCAAACCTCAGATCAGACCCCCCTCAGACCTTCATGTTAGACCTCCCCCCATATCAGTCCTAAAATGAGACTCCAATTAGACATCCATGTCAGGACTCCCCCTAGTATCAGACATCAGATCCCCATTAGACCTCCATGTCAGCCCTCCCCCATATCAGACATCAGATCCCCTTTAGACCTCCATGTCAGACCCCCCATATCAGACCTCAGATCAGACACCCTTTAGGCTTCCATGTCAGAGCCTCCCCCGCCAGTATCTGACCTCAGATCAGACCTTAAAATAAATAAATTAACTCGTGCTGCACAGTCACCTGACTGCGTACATCAGGTCATAGTAGGTGGGGCCACTCGAGTCCCTCTTGACCTTTTTTGAAATATTGAATGGGGTTTAGACTAACCTGAAATCTACAATTACCTATGATTAGGGATGAGCGAACCTGAACTGTATAGTTCGGGTTCGTACCGAATTTTGGGGTGTCTGTGACACGGACCCGAACATTTTCGTAAAAGTTCGGGTTCGGTGTTCGGTGCTTTCTTGGCGCTTTTTGAAAGGCTGCAAAGCAGCCAATCAACAAGCGTCATACTACTTGCCCCAAGAGGCCATCACAGCCATGCCTACTATTGGCATGGCTGTGATTGGCCAGTGCAGCATGTGACCCAGCCTCTATATAAGCTTGGGTCATGTAGCGCTGCACGTCACTCTGCTGATACAAGCGTAGGGAGAGGTTGCAGCTGCGACGTTAGGGCGAGATTAGGCAGATTAACTCCTCCAAAAGACTTCATTCAGTGATCGATCTCCAGCTGTGGATCATTGAACTGCTGCTATTCAATTGCTCACTTTTTTTAGGCTGCCCAGAGCGTTTTTATATCACTTTTTTCTGGGGTGATCGGCGGCCCTTTTGTGGCTTGTGGTGCGCCAGCACAAGCTACCACCAAGTGCATTTAACCATCAATAGTGTGGTTATTTTTTGGCCATATACTACATCAGGTGCAGGCTGAGCCTGTCACCCAGCGCCTAAAAAATAGGCCTGACATTTATATTCCTCCAAATCAGTACTGTTTTAGCTGGTCAAGTTATTTTTAGTGACCGTAAAAGCACAGTTTTTGTTCTGGGTTGAAAAACAATTCCCAAATTTGCCATTCTCAAAATTAGTAGTTTCTGCTATATCAGGCCTACTTTAAATCTATCCCTAAAAGGGTATATTAGATTCAAGGTGCTGATAGTGTCATTCTGAAAAACTTAACACACACGCTACAGTGCAGATACAAGTCTAATTCTGTGATTAAAGGTATATCTGTCACACAGCGCCTAAAAAATAGGCCTCACATTTATATTCAGCTAAATCTGTCAGTACTTGTGTGCCTGTATTAGTGTAATACGGTACCTAAATAGATAGCCAGACAGTGTTAGGTGTCTGTAAAAAAAGGCCTGAATTTTAATTCAATACATTGGCCCGAATAATATTTTTCTTATTGTGGTGAACGGTAACAATGAGGAAAACATCTAGTAAGGGACGCGGACGTGGACATGGTCGTGGTGGTGTTAGTGGACCCTCTGGTGCTGGGAGAGGACGTGGCCGTTCTGCCACAGCCACATGTCCTAGTGTACCAACTACCTCAGGTCCCAGTAGCCACCAGAATTTACAGGGATATTTGGTGGGGCCCAATGCCGTTCTAAGGATGGTAAGGCCTGAGCAGGTACAGGCATTAGTCAATTGGGTGGCCGACAGTGCATCCAGCACGTTCACATTATCTCCCACCCAGTCTTCTGCAGAAAGCGCACATATGGCGCATGAAAACCAAGCCCATCAGTCTGTCACATCACCCCCATGCATATCAGGGAAACTGTCTGAGCCTCAAGTTATGCAGCAGTCTCTTATGCTGTTTGAAGACTCTGCTGCCAGGGTTTCCCAAGGGCATCCACCTAGCCCTTCCCCAGGGGTGGAAGAGATAGAATGCACTAACGCACAACCACTTATGTTTCCTGATGATGAGGACATGGGAATACCACCTCAGCACGTCTCTGATGATGACGAAACACAGGTGCCAACTGCTGCGTCTTTCTGCAGTGTGCAGACTTAACAGGAGGTCAGGGATCAAGACTGGGTGGAAGACGATGCAGGGGACGATGAGGTCCTAGACCCCACATGGAATGAAGGTCGTGCCACTGACTTTCACAGTCCGGAGGAAGAGGCAGTGGTGAGACCGAGCCAACAGCGTAGAAAAAGACAAAGAGGGAGCAGTGGGCAAAATCAGAACACCCGCCGCCAAGAGACTCCGCCTGCTACTGACCGCCGCCATCTGGGACCGAGCACCCCAAAGGCAGCTTCAAGGAGTTCCCTGGCATGGCACTTATTCAAACAATGTGCTGACGACAAGACCCGAGTGGTTTGCACGCTGTGCCATCAGAGCCTGAAGCGAGGCATTAACGTTCTGAACCTTAGCACAACCTGCATGACCAGGCACCTGCATGCAAAGCATGAACTGCAGTGGAGTAAACACCTTAAAAACAAGGAAGTCACTCAGGCTCCCCCTGCTACCTCTTCTGCTGCTGCCGCCTCGGCCTCTTCTGCTGCTGCCGCCGCCTCGGCCTCTTCCTCCGCCTCTGGAGGAACGTTGGCACCTGCCGCCCAGCAAACATGGGATGTACCACCAACACCACCACCTGCCTCACCAAGCATCTCAACCATGTCACACGGCAGCGTTCAGCTCTCTATCTCACAAACATTTGAGAGAAAGCGTAAATTCCTACCTAGCCACCCTCGATCCCTGGCCCTCAATGCCAGCATTTCTAAACTACTGGCCTATGAAATGCTGTCATTCAGGCTGGTGGACACAGACAGCTTCAAACAGCTCATGTCACTTGCTGTCCCACAGTATGTTGTTCCCAGCCGGCACTACTTCTCCAAGAGAGCCGTGCCTTCCCTGCACAACCAAGTATCCGATAAAATCAAGTGTGCACTGCGCAACGCCATCTGTGGCAAGGTCCACCTAACCACAGATACGTGGACCAGTAAGCACGGCCAGGGACGCTATATCTCCCTAACTGCACACTGGGTAAATGTAGTGGCGGCTGGGCCCCAGGCGGAGAGCTGTTTGGCGCACGTCCTTCCGCCGCCAAGGATCGCAGGGCAACATTCTTTGCCTCCTGTCTCCTCCTCCACCTCCTACTCAGGTTCCTCCTCCTCTTCTTCCACCTGCTCATCCAGTCAGCCACACACCTTCACCACCAACTTCAGCACAGCCCGGGGTAAACGTCAGCAGGCCGTTCTGAAACTCATATGTTTGGGGGACAGGCCCCACACCGCACAGGAGTTGTGGCGGGGTATAGAACAACAGACCGATGAGTGGTTGCTGCCGGTGAGCCTCAAGCCCGGCCTGGTGGTGTGCGATAATGGGCGAAATCTCGTTGCAGCTCTGGGACTAGCCGGTTTGACGCACATCCCTTGCCTGGCGCATGTGCTGAATTTGTTGGTGCAGAAGTTCATTCGCAACTACCCCGACATGTCAGAGCTGCTGCATAAAGTGTGGGCCGTCTGTTCGCGCTTCCGGCATTCACACCCTGCCGCTGCTCGCCTGTCTGCGCTACAGCGTAACTTCGGCCTTCCCGCTCACCGCCTCATATGCGACGTACCCACCAGGTGGAACTCCACCTTGCACATGCTGGACAGACTGTGCGAGCAGCAGCAGGCCATAGTGGAGTTTCAGCTGCAGCACGCACGGGTCAGTCGCACTGCGGAACAGCACCACTTCACCACCAATGACTGGGCCTCCATGCGAGACCTGTGTGCCCTGTTGCGCTGTTTCGAGTACTCCACCAACATGGCCAGTGGCGATGATGCCGTTATCAGCGTTACAATACCACTTCTATGTCTCCTTGAGAAAACACTTAGGGCGATGATGGAAGAGGAGGTGGCCGAGGAGGAAGAGGGGTCATTTTTAGCACTTTCAGGCCAGTCTCTTCGAAGTGACTCAGAGGGAGGTTTTTTGCAACAGCAGAGGCCAGGTACAAATGTGGCCAGACAGGGCCCACTACTGGAGGACGAGGAGGACGAGGATGAGGAGGAGGTGGAGGAGGATGAGGATGAAGCATGTTCACAGCGGGGTGGCACCCAAAGCAGCTCGGGCCCATCACTGGTGCGTGGCTGGGGGGAAACACAGGACGATGACGATACGCCTCCCACAGAGGACAGCTTGTCCTTACCTCTGGGCAGCCTGGCACACATGAGCGACTACATGCTGCAGTGCCTGCGCAACGACAGCAGAGTTGCCCACATTTTAACGTGTGCGGACTACTGGGTTGCCACC